>NC_056743.1:993139278-993439278 GCF_019279795.1 Protopterus annectens
CGGCACGCCCCTGGGCTTAAACAGGAAGGCAATGGGAAGGGAAAACAATAGTAGGAAGTTAATCAAGGAGAACAAGAATAGCTGGCAGGTGAAATGTATCAGTATCGGCCAATTGCACAGGCAACAGACCAGCCCAGCTCAGAACACTACTATAAACTATGCAAACACCTTCCACTCTGGTTTTTCCCATACTCTACACCACCGGTGTATACAAGCGGGGAAGTTTTAACAGACAAAACAACAAAATGATAGGGGCTGCAATAGCTATCATACAACAACTTGTGGAAGAGGCTGAGGGTGGTGAGGATGTAAATGCTGCTGACCAACCCACAGTGAGGAGAAGAGTGTACAGACCCAGGGTAACCTATCACGGGCTACATGAGCTGGAGATAGTGGAGCGCTATAGGGTGGACAAGGACCTCCTGCAGCAAATTGTTGAGCTGTGCCAGCCATGCCTGATGCACAGAACTAACAGAGGGGAACCTTTCCCATTGGATACCAAGATATATGTAGGCCTAAGAATACTAGCTTACAGCTACCTTCCAAAGGCCAACTAGGGATATGATGGGGATCTCACAGGCATCAGCATCCAGGGTACTCCATTTCCTGGATGCCATGTCAGCACATGCCGGTGAGCATGTATATTTCCCCAACACCCTTGAGGTGCTGGCCAGCAATATGCAACTGTTCCACCAAATAGCAGAATACGCTGAGGTAGTGGGTGCTGTAGACTGCACACACATATGCATCAAATCACCACCCGGTGAGCGGGGTTGAGTCTACATCAACTGCAAGGGCTTCCCCTCCATCAACTGTCAGTTCGTATGCGATGCCCAGGGCATAATAATGAACGTGTGTGCTGGCTGCCCTGGAAGCTATCATGATTCCCACATCTGGCATCTGACACAGCTGTGCCAGAGATTCGCCAATGGGAACATCCCTCACGGTCACCTAGTGGGGGATGCTGCTTACACACTGGAGCCGTGGCTGATGGCACCCATCAGAAATGCACACACACCCAAACAAGAACTCCATAATGAGGCACATGCACAGACCAGGATTATAATAGAGCGTGTGTTTGGGATGCTCAAGTCACGGTTCCCATGCCTGGACACATCCGGTGGAGTTTTGCAGTACTCACCAGCTATATGTACTCAAATTATCATCATATGTGCCATGCTACACAATATGATCCTGCGGAAACAGCTGCAGCAGGACCAGCGTGGGGCAGGGCCACACAGCCCCCCACCATTGCCAAGGCCTGCTCAAGCACAGAGTGACTCGGAGGAGGAACAACCTGAGCCTGCCCCAGTAGGCAGAAGGCATGCCCAGTATGCCCTGGTCTTGGCAAGGAGGCAACGCATAGCACATACACTGACACATGAGGGACCCAGGGAATAACACCTCTCTCTTACTCTCACATACAGTAAAAGGGATGCCAAACATGACACTACCTGTGCTCAACCATGTGTAGGGAGTGTACTATGTGCATCCGACATAGGCAGCCCCGCAGCACTTCCCTCAATACTGGGACATCCACAAGGTAAGTGACTCACACATGCCAGTTAGGGAGGTTCATATACCCAACAACAGTCACAGCCAGCAGGACAGGTCTTGACAAACACAAACAAAAGCTGTGCTATGGCCTCTGACTGCCTATGGTTAACCCCCCCCCCCCAGGCCTACACAGACAGACTACAGCAGGTCAGGTAGTGGGATGTTAGTACTGAAGGGTAGAAAGTCAGAAACTAATATGTAGGTCAGTCAAAGCTAAGACCTGTAGTACACTGATATGCCTCTAGTCAGCATGATAAGTTAGAATACAGAATGAAATGGAGTACCTGACATACCATAATAGTCATAGCAAATGTGTACAAGTGTCAGGTGTGCTCCCCCATCCTACGTAGAAATGTAATAACAGTCAGGTGTGTCCCCCCAATCCTGTGTAAAAATGTAGTAACAGTCAGGTGTGCCCCCCCAGTCCTGTGTTGAAATGTAACAGTCAGGTGTGCCCCCCCCCAATCCTGTGAAGAAATGTCGAAATAGTCAGGTTTGCCCCCCATCCAGTGTAGAAATGTAGAAACAGGTGTGCTCCCACCAACCATACCTATTTATGCAGTAACGGTCCAGTGTGCCCCTCCCCAGTCCTGTGTAGGAATGTAGAAACAGTCAGGTGTACTACCCCCAACCCTACGTATGCATGTAGTAATGGTCTGGTGTGCCCCCCCAATCCGATGTACACACGTTCTAACAGTCAGGTGTGCCCCCCCACAACCCTATGTAGAAATATAGGAACATGTATGTGTAGGTATAATACCAGTGGAGCACAGATGCACAGAGGTGGCCAGGGTAGCAGGATATGTAGTAGCATGTGCACACTATGCAGGTATGTGTGTGTTAGGCTGGTGTGTCTTTCATATTGTGTGAGAGTGGTTGGTATGTATGCATGTTGAGGTAAGACCTGGTGGCCATTGCCCACTAATGCTGATGACAGGGACAAGTACTCACAACTGAAGTGCCAAACATAATACCCACCAGTATAATAGAAGCTAGCAGTAAGCCATTGCAAATGTATGGTATTAATATGTGTCACCATCTGAAAGACTGACATGGAATGACTGTTGGGCTACATATACAAGCAGTACACAGGGGAAAGTACCACAGACATACAGTATATATTGTGTCACTGTGGTGGGCACACCCTTGGAATAGTACAAGCAGGTATGCATCACATTATCTGGTCCTGTTGTCTGTCCAAACACTCGCAGATCACAAAGGAGTTAGGACTGATGTAGTGGGAAATAGCTAATCCACTTGCACATGCAAGCATAACTGGAATGGCTAATGCATATCTGTGTGTCAGATGCAAGTAGTGTCCATAGCACACATGCACCCAGCTCAAGCAAACACCACCCAGGTACCTCCCTGGTTGTACACATGCTGTGGGGAATGGGTACAATATTACCCCAGCTGTATATGGCAGTAGCAAAAGAATGCAGTGTGCAGTGAAAGTGTCCCATGCAGGTGTGTCACCAGCTGTAGGTAGCACCCTGCCAGCATCCACACCACCAATCAGAACTGATAGAAGGTATTGGCATGAACACCTAGCACACCTACCCTGTCACCCCAGGGGAATATATTGTATGGCGGTCTGAGACTTTAGGACAGACAGAATGCAGCAGCCTGCCACATCTGGCCCGCATCAACAGCCAATGGCCCACAGGCCTCTGCTAAGGGCTTGTGTCTCACACGTACTGCTAATGGCATGTTATGTCATGGACACCCAATTAACAACACAACACACTCCACATATGCCATATGCAAGGCCATGTGGACAAACCACAGTGACATGTCCACCATGTCCCACTGCATGAACTGTCGACCAACACCAACTCACAGCCATGATGGGGTGATAACCATAGGGAAAGTATCAGAGAATGTATGTATAATGTAAGGAAGAGGAAAGAATAACTGAGGTGGGTGGGAGCATGGCCAGCATGGAATGTGCAAGGTCCAATACAAAGCTGTGTGCACACACTATCCCTGACTGTAAACACATAAATGGGTGCCTACATACCTGCCTGTACACGACAATAGGGGTAATGTCCTGACTCATGGCCCCTGCCTCTGGGTAACCTTTGCAAATCTGTACAGCTGTGAGGTATTGCCATAGCAATATAAGGCTATACTGTCATGTTGCTGGATGTACATGTATGGGATCCCCTGCCAACACTGTACCAAGGTGCTGAACAGGATACACAGACCCGGCAGCAAGTGTCTGCAGCACCCCCTCCAGAATGGCATAACCTTCCATGAATATGTAAGCGTCTGCCCACAATACTGCACACAGCTGCACTCACCCTTGTCTCCCAAGACATCACTGTGAGCAGGAATGTCCACCTGACAATACATGAGGACAGAAAACGTCAGTGTATAACAGTACACATGTCTGAATATCTCTGCTAAAAGCAGTACCATGTAGCTGAAGCAGCACAGACACAATCACCTACAGTACACGCTATCCCCTGCTTACTTTGTCCCCATATTGCCAAATGATCGACGGATACCCTGCAGAAACAGTTTGCTGCCTGTAGGTGTACAACACAAAGGTCTGCACTGGAGTACAAACTATCTGGAATCGATCCACACATGCAGTACAGAAGGGCATACTGGGCATGCTCAGACACTCTAGAGAAATGAAGGCAATGTCAGACAGCAGCATACTGAAAGGTCATACTGGGCATGCTCGCATACTTGCACACATGAAGCCCATGTCTGCAAACAACAGTGGACCAGACATATCTGGCAGTTGCAGATGTTAGTGCAGACACTCTTCAGTATGCACCACTCATGCTTTGCACACACAGTGGATAGGAATACAGACATATATCCAAGGACAACACACTATAATAAGCCAAAAGTTAGACGTACAGAGATGTGTGGAAGAGAGTGATTGTGACAAGGAGCCATCCAGGCCTATCCCAGCCAGCACACAGCCAAATGGCTACAACCACATGAGGTTCGGATGTCCCTCACTGTAGATACTAGCCAACGGTATCTGTCAGCAATACCGATTATATGGTGCAAGTGCTAGCTGTGCAACATGACTGTACAAGGAAGTAGTAATCTAGCTGTTGTATACACGTATCTGTGGAATATGGCCCTGCGTATGCCCACATGTGTGTCAACCCCTAGATTAATGGGTTATAGCCCAAGCACACACACTGGCCTCCCCATAGCCCTACTATGACAAGCCTGCTGAGGTCATCTACTGTGAAATACAGCTTTGGAAAGGTTGTAGCTCAGTAATCCCCATGGCACGTCCTATATCTGCATACTGCTGTAGTGTGATAAAATAAGTAGGAGTTCTAATCCAAGATTTGGCAACTGTGTGTGTGTGTGTCTATCTGTCTTTTTGTCTCTGTGTTGAGAGCAATGCTTTTTAGGCTAGTCACACTTCCTACAATTCAAATACCCTGCTTTGGCAAGACTGCTGATGTCATCCACCCTGAAATACACCTTTGGGAAGGTTGTAGCCCAGCAATCTCCATGGCGCATCCCATAACTGCGTACTGCTGTAATGTGATAAAATAGGTAGGAGGTCTAATCCCAGACTTGGCAACTGTGTGTCTGTGTCTGTGCTGAGAGCAATGCTTTTTAGGCTAGTCACACTCCGTACAATTCAAATGCCCTACTTTGGCAAGGCTGCTGTCATCCACTGTGAAATGCACCTTTGGGAAGGTTGTAGCCCAGTAATCTCTGTTGCGCATCATGTAACTGTGTACTGCTGTAGTGTGATAAAATAGGTAGGAGTTCTAATCCCAGACTTGGCAACTGTGTGTGTCTGTGTAATAAACTAGTTAGGTAGGAGTTCTAATCCCAGACATGACAGGTGTGTGTGTGTGTGTGTGTGTGTGTGTGTGTGTGTGTGTGTGTGTGTGTGTGTGTCTGTGTAGAGAGCAATGCGTTTTAGGCTAGTCACACTCCCTACAATTCAAATGCTTTACATTGGCAAGGCTGCTGATGTCATCCATCTTGAAGTACACCTTTGGGAAGGTTGTAGCCCAGTAATCTCTGTGGTGTGTCCTATAACTGCGTACTGCTGTAGTGTGATAAAATAGTTAGGTAGGAGTTCTAATCTCAGACTTGGCAACTGTGTGTGTGCCTGTGTAGAAAGCAATGCTTTTTAGGCTAGTCACAGTCACTACACTTCAAATGCCTACCTTGGCAATCCTGCTGATGTCATTCACTGTGAAATACACCTTTGGGGAAGGAGTACTCCAGTAATTTCTGTGGCACATCCTATAACTGAGTAGTGCTGTAGTGTAATAAAGTGTGTGTGTGTGTGTGTGTGTGTGTGTGTGTGTGTGTGTGTGTGTGTGTGTGTAATTCATATCCTGTGTGGAGGTGGTTGTGAGTGTGTAACAACTGGAGTCAATGGGGAGTGGGTTATGCAAATCTCTTAGATGGTGGCCCTAGTATATATCTCAATGTCCACCATGCAGGGATAACAGATGTGAAATAGCTGAGAGGCTGAGGTGCATATCCATACCCCTACATTTGACATTAAGGCCAGGCGAACAAAGTGAGCGACCCTAGTATTACCCAGATAACACTGTCAACCTTTGTCTCATACACATACACACACACACACATACACACACACACACACACACACACACACACACACACACACACACACACACACACACACTTGCCTAGGCAACAGCTGCTATGTTGGTAGTACACTGCATATTGTCTACTGATAGTAACCATGGTGTGATTGCAGTGGGCTACACTGGGCATCTGTGGTGCCTTTAAATGTGATCCACAAAGGACATACCATGCCCAAAAACGCATCCTGTATGGACAGATGCCACTGACACCAGAGAATACCGGTATGCTATCATTGTAGGTGATTGGTCATCCTATCATCCATTAACAGTTCCTGCCACATGAGGCCAGGACTGGCACATCTGATGATAACAATCTGTGTACACAACATGGGCCAGACACCCCAGGTACTGTTCCACATGTCAGTGTACATGCATGTGGGAGTTGTGCACATCCGAGACACTGTCCATGTCATGGACTAAGGAACACATGCATGGCAAGCAATGCACAGCATTGGCCACACGCAATAGTCACCCAGTTGACTGGATGGTGAATACAGTACCCACCTGTGTGGTCAGATCCAGACAGTACATCCCTGTGCCACAGTGAAGACCATTGTCATGTGACCTGATGCCGAGGTATACCCATCACCTAGCCTTGTATAGCCATCTGGCACAGTTGACCATGACACATCCGTGCAGCACTGCACCCATACATGTCAGTACTGGCACCCTGTGTCTGTGCTTGTGTTGTATGATCACATTCACACTCACTACAACCCCCATTGGCATACTGAAGCATGCTGTCTGATGTCAGACACCTCCACATACCCTTTTCCCATATAACCTCCATATGACCCTGTGGTGCATGTGATACTGTAATGTGTTGTGGCAATCTCACTAGTGATGATTTGTATTCATGGCCCTGCCAACTGTGTCAATGTGTGTGCGTCCCTGTGAGAGTGTGGCTGTGTTGACACTGGCACCTGTTCATGCAGACAGGCACGTGTACTACACCTACCATATAACTACCATATCCCTGTTGCAAATGTCACTACCATCACGTATACATTTTGAGGGCTCCTCAACATGTTATCTATGTGGTGCATCCAATAACTGCATAGAGATGTGATAGCACTACATAGTCGTCAGGGGTTTGATACCCTGTTACCGGTAGGTGTATGACACAAGCATGCTTATGTTTTACTCTCCCACCCCTTCCTGACTATTGTTTGCCTCTGTCCGCCTCTCTCACTCCCTCTCTGGTGGATGTGGAGACTTATACCTGCTGTGCTTAGGCAGCAGCATGTGTATTTTAAGTGTTGCTCATGATCAGCTGATGACCTCTGCACGAATTGCACACCCTCCTCTAGCTGATTGCATGTGGAACAGCTGTGGTAATGTTCCCATAGCCAATTGTATGGAAACACACTCCAATATCTAGGAACATCATGCTGGTGTTGGGCCTTTACATTCACTGTGAGGAGGAACTCGATCCGTTGTTTGGCAAGCAGCGTCTCAGATGGATTGGGGATCTACCTCTAACAACATACTTAGTGGAAGCAGGGCAACACACAGGTGGGTGATGTGCCTGACCTGACTACAGACTGTAAGTGTGGAAATACTGCATTTGGAGTAATGTTGGTGTAACAGGGTGTGTGTGGATATGGCTGTCCTACATGTTTTAATAGCTGCCATGTCATTGCTATGTTTATGAGGAAACCCCCATCTGTAGGGTCTTCTGCAGACTAGGCAGTGTGTGTTGCCTTTTGTTTCATGTGTTACCAAGGTAGTGTGAGGATTGCAGTCTGTAGATGGTGACAGCTGTGAGAGTTACTGACTTCATATCCCTCATAGGACTTATGTTGCAACAAACCCTGTTACAACAGTAAATGTATGAGGGTATCACAGCAACATGACAATATTGGCCCTGTGTACATGCCTCCAGCCACAACTGTGTCACCCTTTGTGTATATGTCATGCAGTAAGAGGTGCATATGTGCTGCACACCATAATTAGTGTCATCATATCTGATAACAAGCCAGTGAGATAGCAGACTGCTACACATGTTATGTATAGTAGGGGTTACAATTTATGACATAACTTGGACATTTTTTGGTTGTGTGTACAGTATTAAGGTCTGTGTACTCATGGTGATTGTCGACATATTGTTCATTTGTACTTTGGCCTGTGTATAGACTGTGGTAGATGTCATTGTTCGTGGTCCTGTTCTATCTGATGTTACATGCTGCTCCACTGTATTTTACACTGTTGGCTTACACGTTTGTAGGGCCATACACACACATGTCCCATACCATAGTCAGGCTTCGGACAACACTGTGGAGTGGCCAGTATATGTAGGGTTAGTGTGTGAGTGGCACATATGAGGATGGTGTTGCACAGATAGTCCATATACTGTAATATTACACTAGCTTACCATATGTTGCTGTGGCTGTGTTCACATTGGTTGCGGTTATGCACTTTCACACAGGTATATAATACTCTGTGCTGTGACATGCCTGTAGAGCCTGCTATACATGCTGGTACATGTGCATTTCCCCATAGGAAGTGTAGGCCATTGTTCAGCCAGTTTGCCTGTAGCCCGCACAGTGGGTTGTTACATGCCTAGCAGCTTAGTGTACTTACACAGTGAGATGTCATATCCAGATACTTGCCAGATGTACTGCTGCTGGGCTACCATAACAGTCATGTATGTCAGACAGAGCAGTGGGATGCTGTACAGTTGTATGTCAATATCTAGTGGCTAGTATGTGGCCATGGCACCTTCGTACCAGCAGTTATGTGTCAAGACAGACAGGGGTGTGTGAATGCATAATCTATGGTTCTATTACGGAACAGTTGCATAGCAGACAGAACACATGCATATATGGGTCCACATTGGTAATAAGAACCTCATGCAGGCACATTGATGGCACCATGCCACTAATGTTGGAATAGTTCAATATAGCACATGCATGGGAACAATTAAAATATTTATCAAACAATTTGACATTATCAGAACATTGGAGTCATTACATACTGGTTGGGGTGGGTATGTTTATTGTTGGAGATATGGTGGGGGGGGAGAAAGATGTCAATTAACAACTAGTATATTCCTGTAGTCCACATTACTTTCCTAGTCAGTGCTGTTATCTGTACCTTACAAATCTTACTACACTACCCTATAGCCTTAGTTTGGACAGTGCTATGGCTGTCTTCATCATTATACCTGAACTGATTTTACCTGCAGTATACACCTCTTACCTGATATGCCTGTGGAGGGAATGTTTAACACTAACTGTTTCTGCACTTACTCCCAGATTCCGGGTTGATGTTGTGCACATAGCCATGCAACTCTTTCTGCACAGACTCTGGCCATGTGTTGACCACATGCAGGTGTACCAGACATAGCTAGACTATTGCCCTCTTCAACTTTTAGTGACTTGACACACACATATACATGCTTTCCTACACAGTTATATTATGTAGCACAGTGTGGGTTACAAAGATCAGTGATACTTTATTATTCAGAGAAACTGCAACACTCACAATTCCCTACAATACCAGAGTAAACAGTACCAGTACAGGGTATAATGTTTTTTATTTCTCCGCACAGTCTTCGTATCCGACATATCTGTGGGAGCAGTGTTTGTTAGCACTACTTGAATGTTGCCACTCAAAGTTCCATATTAAACATTAGTATTATGCACATACATCTCACTCTGTTACTATACACACTCTGGTCACAGCTTGACAACATGGGGTGTAGGTGGGACATACTTGGCTTATTACCCTGTTCGAGAGTTGCTACAGTGACAGGTTTGTTCTCATAGATGTTTGACAGTCACTTGTATTCCCTGTTTGCTGGCTAAACATCTGGGATCATCCCACAGACCTACCAATGGGACAGGGGGACAGGCAGCAGATATAGGCCCATGTACTGGACATTCTGGTCTTATCTGTACAGTTGTGGGGTATGATTCTGTATGCAGCCCACTTCTACTCCCAGGATTCAGACCATGGCTGTGTTTGCTACAACTTCAACACTGTCCATCAGAGTTGTGTGTGCTGTATAGATATTGTTGTATATCTCCTATCTGCTTTCTGTGTTCTAATTCTCCTATGCTTTTGCTTTCTAACCTTATATTACAACACTCTTATACAGATTTCCTAGACAGTTATATTTTGTAGGACAGTGTGGGCGACAGTGATGAATAATACCTCATTATTCAGGGCAACTGCATTACTCACAATGCCATACAGTACCAATGTAGGGTATCATTCTTGTATTTCTGGGCACAGTGTTGGTATCTGACAGACCTATATGAGAAATGTTTGTTAGCAGTACCTGAATGTTGCCACACACGGTATCAGATTCCACATTAGTATTATGCAGATACATCTCACTCTGTTACTGTACACACTCTGGCCACAGCTTGACAAGATGGAGGTGTAAATGGGACATATGTGGCTTCTTAGTCTCATAAGGTTTTGGGGAATTACTCTTTGTTCTCATAGATGTGTGTCAATCAGTTGTATTTCCTGTTTGCTGCCTATATGTCTAGGATCATCCCTCTGATTTTCCAGGGGGACAGGTTGACAGGCAACAGATATGAGCCACTCTACTGGACATTCTGGACATATCTGTACAGTTGTGGGGTATGATTCTGTATGCAGACTACTACCACTGGCAGGATTCAAACCATGGCTGTGTGTGCTAAAAAAACAACAGTTCACATCTCAGCGGCATGTGCTATTCAGGTTTTGATGTGTGCCTTTTCCCTGTTTTCTGTCTGTACCTCTCAGTTGTACTAAATGGCCTCTGGGGATTACACCAGTCATATACAAGCATTCCTACACATTCTATTTATGGTGCATGGTGTGAGTAACGGTGCTTATTGCAACAGTACTGTTATGTGAATGCAAATCTACATTACCATATGATACCAGAGTATACACATGCAGTCCAGCAGTTAGACCTTTATTGTCAGGCTATTACGCTTTTATTTACATACATACTATATGAGTCTTTTCCTGCCATATTCTCTGGCGTATGCAGTACTTGCCTTAAACAATACAGGTTTTATACAGGCCATTAATTTACTAATACATTTAGATTTATTTCCTATGACAGTACATGCAAGAGTTTTACTGACCTGCCTCGTGTTGCAACCTCTCCAGGTGACTGCCATGGGCCTCCTGGTTTGTGGTCCGCTCGATTGCAGCTGTGGAGGACATAAGAGGAATATTTAGTCATACCTATCCATGATATACATGAGCTGGCAATTATTACACACTTAGTGGGGTGATACTTACACACAGCTGGGACATCCCCTGCTGTTCTATCCTCTTGGATCCACTGCTCCAAGAGGTCCCCCTTACGCCGCTTCAGGTTGGCATAGTGATGCCTGACCTGCTCACTAGTTCGGGGTATGCCAGTGGCACTGGTGAGGTCACGAGCGAGATGGTCCCAGGCATCTGCCTTATATTGGGAGCCCTGGTACTGACCCTGCAGCAGTCTGTGTTCATGGTCTTTGACAAGGAGTCCTGCCATGACTCTGGACTCCTGGATGCACCAGCACTGCGACCGAAAGCACACACAGTCTCCCCTTCCTGACATGGTGCCTGCAAGGGAAGCTATAAGCAGTTATGAGATGTATTCCCGCCTCTTGGGTTTAAGTAGGGCTGATTTCCCGCACTTTTTTGTGATTGGCCGGTTTTTAAAAGGCTAAGCTATGGGCAAATCTGCTTACCTAAGGTTGGCATTGTTTAAAGAGATATAAGTAAAAAATACAATAAAAACAGTGACCAAATACAAATGTAACAGGCTGAAGAGGCTCGAAGTCCTAGGCAATGAAGACTCCCATAAAATGCACACTTTTATTGTAACAAAAAAACAAAAGAATAAGCGCTTTCAGCCAGTTAACTGGCCTTCATCAGATTCATCTGAAACAACTGTCAATTATACGTGTGTGTGTGTGTGTGTGTGTGTGTGTGTGTGTGTGTGTGTGTGTGTGTGTGTGTGTGTGTGTATATATATATATATATATATATATATATATATATATATATATGGTACAGCCACAGGAAATGTGCTAAATTGATCAATTAAAACAATTAATACAATTAAAACAATTAAAAAGTTTTTTAACGTGTGTAAATGTTAGAATGTTAAAAAATGATGTTTGTAAACCTTTGTATGTTATATAATGTATATATGCATATGTGTGTATATATGTATATATATATATATATATATATATATGTATATATATGTAATCAATGCATAAATATCAAATTACACCATACAATCAATTCACACTCAATACAAGTCGAAAAATAAATCAGTTGAATGAATTAAATAAAGTATACATAAAATACACTACAAAACCATAAAATAGTTCATGTTATTGCTTTTAAAATAGGTTTCAATGATATATAATCATTTATTCCAGGGGGATTGGATGCATTTAATTTGATTTGCCATATAACTTCTTTTTCTTCCAATATGAGTTTTTCATCACCGCCCCTAGGATTAAAGTGTACTTTCTCAAGTATAGCAAAACAAAAAGTGAGGTTAGAATTATTAGATTGTATGTGTCTAAACAAGGCATTTTTTGTGTTTTCTTTTTTGATATTATATATATGGTCGCAAGTTCTGTTTTTTAGATGCCTATCTGCCTTCCCAACATAAAATGCTGGGCAGGCCATACACTTGGCCAAATAAACCACACTTTTAGTGTTACAATTTCCTGTCTGGAAATCAATTTTATTTTTACATAAATTGTTCAAAGTAATGCTATTAACCTCATATATATAAGTAGACTGGTTGCAAGTTCCACATTTTGTGGTTTCTCTGGGTACGTTATTGGTCCTATCACTTTTATAATTTTCTAGTTGGAATTTTATATTCCTACCAGTCTTATAAACAAACCTAGGCTGATAACCTAGACTATTGTAGACTTTAGTATTACTTCTAAGAACATTCCAATTCCTGTCTATAATGTTTTTTTACACATGAGCACCTATTGTAAAAAAACATTATAGACAGGAATTGGAATGGTTTACAAATATCATTTTTTAACATTCTAACATTTAAACAAGTTAAAGTTTTTAATTGTTTTAATTGTATTGTTTTAATTGATCAATTTAGCTCATTTCCTGTGGCTGTGCCACACACACACACACACACACACACACATATATATATATATGTATATGTATATATATATATATATATATATATATATATATATACATATGCACACACACACACACACACACACACACACACGTATAATTGACAGTTGTTGCAGATGAATCTGATGAAGGCCAGTTAGGCTGGCTGAAAGCGCTTATTTTTTTGTTTTTTTGTTACAATAAAAGTGTGCATTTTATGGGAGTCTTCATTGTTTAAAGGGATATAACACCTGGCACATTGATTTAGCTAGCCTACCCATTGCTTACACGACCAAAGCTGACCTGTGCAATGCTTAGCATTGCTTACATTTGACTTTGCATTATATTTCCTTTCTGGCATTGTTTATTATTCATTACATCTTATATGTATGCCTGGTATCCATGATTCATGTGTACATACACTGTATGGGGTCCTTGTGTTTTATTGGGGGCTTCAACACTCTATTACAATTACACCTGCCTTCTGGGCTTACTGCTGTACTCCAGTTCACATATTTATGTTATGTAGTGGGTAATGGAATATATGTCTGTATACTGATTCCTTTCACAGGTTCAGTTTGATTTTACTATAGTGAAGACTTGTTTGCTGATACCTCAGTCTTCTGTACTGCTGTGATGGCTTGGTGGTTAACTACTGTGATTATATTGTATAGGGTCCTGGGTTCAAGACCTGCAAGGCTGTTTTTTTTTTGTTGATGGGCAGAACAAGGACCGTTGGTTACAGAGTGATTAAGGCACTTTTGAGCATTTGTAAGTGGGTTTGCGTGGGTTTGCCCGAGGGTAAGCAATGCTAACCACCGGTTACATATGCTTACAGAGAGTTAGCTTTAAAATTGCTTAACCTGTGTGCGCATTGCTTACCCCCGTGCACACGGGCTTAAACTCGCTTACTAGTGCTTAAATATTCTTACTACTGCCTATTGCTGCTTAAACCTGCGTACTAGTGCTTTATTCATTATGACACTGACACCTCACATGTGCATTTACTGCAGTACTCCAATTTACAAATATATGTTATTTACTGGGTTATGCAACAAAAATATTGGTCATAACATGCTTTGCCATGGAAAATGGAATATGCTGCAGTGGGACTCGAACCGAGAATGCCTGCTCGTAAGGTGAATGCTTTGCCCACTACACTATTACTATGCTGCTTCATTTGCATATATCTTCCTTGTTATCCTCTTCAGCCATTTAAGCATTAACCGTAGCTAAGCGATGGGCACACCCGCACACCTACGGTTAGCTTTAATTGGATTTTTAAAAAAATAAAGAAATACAGTTTTGTTAATTTTATTTGTATTTACTTGCTGTTGTAGACCAGGGGGAATGTTGGTGGGGATATGCGGACACCTATGAGTGGTCTTGCTCATTTCTTGGGTCTTTCTGCTGTTCTTCATTGCGGGGGCGTGTATATTCTGTGAGCTCTGTTCTCAGACACACCCCCTGCACTCTTAGACGCTCCGTGTAAGATTAGGAGCTCAGGCAGCGCACCTCATTAATATACATGGCACGCTGCCATCCTGCTCCTAAACGGCCGCTTCCATGCAGGACTAAGCTAGTCCTGCACGGAAGATTGGTAAATCCGGGGGAATGACTTTTATGTTAGTAAATATAGCATCATGAGACTTGGAAAATGCATATCAGTTAGCAATACAGAATAAATGGTTAAATTGTAACAAATTGTACTACCAAAAGGATTTAGGGACAGTGTTAGATGTCAGTTTAACATATGACCAGTGTTCATCTGTTCAAGTCAGAAAACGTATTTTGTAGCCCATTTAATGCTAAAGGGTGTGTCTAGTCATGCTGAGGATAGCATTGTTCCACATTGTGTTCTCACTGATCCAACCCATTGTTGAACACAGTGCAATGATATGTAGACTTCAAACAAGTTACCTGAAACAACATAAAAAGGTATGATTCCTTGCTAGAAATAAATCATTAGGATAGACGACCTGAAATATTTAAAGACTTTCTGAATTGTCATTATATTCTGTTTCTTATAAGTTAGAGGTGTACCTGCTCTATAAAGCAGTATCTGATTCATCTTCATTTTAAAGTCTATGCCTAGTACAAATTGCTGGAGAAGCTAGTGTCAAATTGTAAACCCTAATACTAACTATGAATATTGATAACAGAAGGAAGGTAACAGATACATTAGACATCTTCCAAAATTATGATCTTATCCTCATAATTAGAAGTCAAGCATTAATGTCTTCAACTAAAATAATCTTTAGAAAATACATGGCTTATGGTAATCAAACTTTTTGAAAGCCAGAAGGTTGTAAGCTTTAGAAATGACCCAGTAAATCTGTGAATCTTGTTACTCCATTTCCTTATGACAGATATTAATTTTTCTATAAATGCACTCATAATGCAGAGTGTCTGGAATCAGATTTTCTTGTTGCCAAGAAATGAAGGATATACAAGCATACATCACTGCAGTATTCTCATACATAGATGTTTTTGTGAGCACGAACCTGGAAAACGTAACTGCCAGAAAAAACAATGGTCACTGACCATCCTTTTTGGTGTACTGTAAAGACATCAATCTACAGTGCCAGAGTTCTAGGCCTGACTAGTGGATTCAGAGCAAGAAGGTTGGATGGGAGGAAGAACGATGAATACTCAGTGAACCAGCTGCCCTTCTTTGAGTGGTATGTGTCATTCATCACTGCAGAAGCTTCCTCTGCTGGAGATCAGATGTCGCCCCTCTGTTATTGAGGAGCAATATTGAAGGGTTAAGGCTTGCTGGCACACGGTACTCCTGGGTTAATGCTGGTGCATATAGCCTAATGCTGAATTTACTGTACATTCGTTGTCACAATAGGACTGGAGATTGTTAGAGCAGCTTCCACCTGCAGTAATGCCATTATGTTTGCTTCAGTATAAGTATCTTCTAAACAAGACAAGATCAATGAAGTATAAATCTCCATTGCGGATGGTGGACTTTAAAAGGAGGTACAGAGTGCTAATAAGATAGAGTGATCTGGTAGGAGGAGAAAGGTGGTAGGAAGACATGAGTTGCAGTCAGGGCCAAAAAGGAATATAACCAGTAAAAATAAATGAAGGTAGCTGAAAATTTACCTCGAGTAAGAGACTTCCTGTTAAAGATCTTCTGATCTGACAAGTATGCAGATACATTTTATTTGGGTGATCCTGCCTTTCATTTGCATATCTGTTACCATTTGCCTCATTCCTTTCTCATTTGTTTTATTAGATAGTAGAATGCATTTATATTGACTGTCCTCTTTTCATCTTTCCTTATTTGTTGTAAACTGTTTTTCTCTTTCACTGCTTTAACCACATTCCATGGGATTTAGAAAGGTGTAGTCTGATGCAGAAGTCTTAACTCAGAAGGTCCACCTAGTGCTGTGCCACTCTGAGTTATATCCGCATAGTGCTGTTCCTCTTTGATTGATATCCGTATAGTGCTGTGCCTCTCTGAGTCATATCCATATAGTGCTGGCCTGTCTGATTCATATCCACATAGTGCTGTGCCTCTCTGATTCATATCCACACAGTGCCATGCCTCTCCGATTCATATCCAACTAGTGCTGTGCCTCTCCGATTCATATCCACATAGTGCTGTGCCTCTCTGATTCATATCCACCTAGTGCTGTGCCTCTCCGATTCATATCCACATAGTGCTGTGTCTCTCCTATTCATATCCGCCTAGTGCTGTGCCTCTCCGATTCATATCTACCTAGTTCTATGACTCTCTGATTCATATCCACATACATACTGCTGTGCCTCTCTGATTCATATACACCTAGTGCTGTGCCTCTCTGATTCATATCCACATACATACTGCTGTGCCTGTCTGATTCATACCTACCAAGTGCTGTGCCTCTCTAATTCATATCCACATACATACTGCTATGCCTTTCTGATTCATATCCAGCTAGTGCTGTGCCTCTCGGATTCATATCCACCTAGTGCTGGGCCTCTCTGATTCATATCCACCTAGTGCTGTGCCTCTCGGATTCATATCCACCTAGTGCTGTGCCTCACTGACTCATACCCACCTAGTGCTGTGCCTCTCTGATTCATATCCACATAGCGCTGTGCCTCTCAGATTCATGTCCACCTAGTGCTGTGACTCTCTGATTCATATCCACATACATACTGCTGTGCCTGTCGGATTCATATCCACCAAGTGCTGTGCCTCTCTGATTCATATCCACATACATACTGCTTTGCCTCTCTGATTCATATCCACCTAGTGCTGTGACTCTCTGATTCATATCTACATACATACTGCTGTGCCTGTCTGATTCATGTCCACCAAGTGCTGTGCCTCTCTGATTCATATCCACAAACTTACTGCTTTGCTTTTCTGATTCATATCCAGCTAGTACTGTGCCTTTCTGATTCATATTCACCTAGTGCTGGACCTCTCGGATTCATATCCACCTAGTGCTGGGCCTTCCGGATTCATATCCACCTAGTGCTGTGCCTCTCTGATTCATATCCACCTAGTGCTGTGCCTTTCTGACTCATACCCACCTAGTGCTGTGCCTTTCTGACTCATACCCACCTAGTGCTGTGCCTCTCCGATTCATATCCACATAGTGCTGTGCCTCTTGGATTCATGTCCACCCAGTGCTGTGCCTCTCGGATTCATATCCACCTAGTGCTGTGGCTCTCTGATTCATACCCACCTAGTGCTGTGACTCTCTGATTCATATCTACATACATACTGCTGTGCCTGTCTGATTCATATCCACCAAGTGTTGTGCCTCTCTGATTCATATCCACATACATACTGCTGTGCCTTTCTGATTCATATCCAGCTAGTACTGTGCCTTTCTGATTCATATTCACCTAGTGCTGGACCTCTCGGATTCATATCCACCTAGTGCTGGGCCTTCCGGATTCATATCCACCTAGTGCTGTGCCTCTCTGATTCATATCCACCTAGTGCTGTGCCTTTCTGACTCATACCCACCTAGTGCTGTGCCTTTCTGACTCATACCCACCTAGTGCTGCGCCTCTCTGATTCATATCCACATAGTGCTGTGCCTCTTGGATTCATGTCCACCCAGTGCTGTGCCTCTCTGATTCATATCCACCTAGTGCTGGACCTCTCGGATTCATATCCACCTAGTGCTGGGCCTTCCGGATTCATATCCTCCTAGTGCTGTGCCTCTCTGATGTCCTTCAAGGATGCATCTGCAGTCCTAACATATGGGTTGTCCTGCCTCAGGCAGCCCTTCGGTCGGCCGGATTCCAAAGTCTGGGTCTGGCCTCGGCTGATGTCGCACTTCACCCGACGTCATAGCTGCTGTGAATTGGGTATAAAGGCATCAGCCGACGCCATTTTCCTCAGTCTTTCTTGCCGCGCGGTGCCCGAAGCAGAAGCTGTTCGCAAGTGCCGGTCGGACAGATCCAGAGATTTCTACTACCGAAGACTTCTAAAAAGCTAAGTACCCCATTGGGGACTCTTTCTTGCCTCAGCCGATGTCAGAAAAAGTAAATAATTGTTTAACTTGTGGGAAACAAATACCTCATAAGGATTTCCACTCTTACTGCCTTCCTTGCTTAGGCCCAGACCACGACGTATCAGCTTGTCTAGCCTGTGCTTCCTTCAACCGACGGACACTTAGACGTCGGTCGGAGTTTGCGGAGGAGTTTTTTGGTCCCGCTTTTGCTTACAAAATGCCGTCGGAGACTCCGACTTCGTAATTAGCTAAAAAGCGTAAGGAAAAGGACCGACACTCACGGTCTGCGGTTTCGACCGAAACTACGGTTAAGCCTACCGCGAGTGTCTCGGTTTCGGCTGAAACCGAGTCCTCGGTTCTTCCTTCGGCCGAAAGCATACCTCCGACAGCCGAGGCCTCACACAGCATGGCTGAATTTGCTACCGAAATTTCTCCTGCTGTAGCAGGCACCCAGGATTTATCAGAAACTATTCCTGTAGACATATCTACTCCTGCACGTGGAGCTGCTAGGCCCCCTGCATCTATGTCCATCAAGGCTTTTTCTAGGGCTAAAGCAGCTAAATCTTCTAAGGCCTTGACTGCTAAAGCCCCACACAGGCCTACTTCTAGTTCCCAAAAGCTTAGCCTGGCTGAGGATCTCATTTCCTTGATCAGGGGATCCCAACCTCACCCAGACAGGGCCTCTCAACCCCCTCCAGAGAAAAGGCCTAGAGCAGAGCCCCCCGATCCAGTATCCACTGACAACTCCTCGGATGAGTCAGAAATTTCCAATCCTCCAGAAGGCCCTTATTCTCCATATGAGGATTCTGATGCAAAAGACTCCATTCCTTCTGCCTCTCCTCCTGAGGAATTTTCTTTTGGGGAAACCTTACATGCTATGAGAGAGCATTTTCAATGGCAGGGCCAGGATTTCTCAGATTCAAGGAAAAGGCTTAGGACCTTTTTACATTTACCACAGCATAGGCCTTTAGCCATTCCTCCAGTACTAACAGTTGTGGATGATGCATTTAATGATGCCTGTACTGCTCCTGACTCTCTCCCCCCGGCCCCTGCCAAACCCGACAGATCAGGGCCCCAAAGCTGTAGCAGCTGCCTCTGCCAAAAACCCCCTCCCCTCTGAAAGAGAATCTAGAGCACTAGAGAGATGGGGTAAAAAAGTTTACACTTCTGCTACTCTTTTGGCTAGGGCCTTAAACTGCCAATTCCACATGATCCAGTATCAGGAATTTTTGTTAGACCAGCTAAATAAAAAACTGTCCTCTCCTGAACCTATAGACCGTAAGTCCCTTCAGGATTTGGTACATAACACTCAGCAGGTCAGTAATCATTCTTTAAAATGCAGCTATGATGCACTGGAGGCTTCCTTTAGGTCAGCCATGACTGGAACCGTGATCAGAAGGCATGCATGGTTAAAAGAGCAAACCTTACCAGACCATGTCAAGTCAAGGCTCCTAGATGCTCCCATGGAGAAACAAAGTTTGTTTGGCTCCCCTGCACAGCAAGTGCTAAAGAAGGTGGAAGAAAAAGCAAAATCTGTTCAAACAGTCAAGGATTTCTTACAGGTCCAACCTCCGAGGTTTAGTAGAAATTGGCCTACGAAGACTTGGTCCTTTTCAGACACCTCCAGAGCACAGAGAGGCCGAAATAGGCGCCCAAGAGGCAGAGGTCAATCCAGAGGGGCCTACAGGGGACGTCAGTGGCAGCCTAACAACCAGAGAAGTACTGCCACAGCTCCAGCTACTACCACTTCAACAGGACAGACACAATGACTTGGCACTGATACCGCCTACCAGGGAACAATTGGAAGCACCCTTAGGCGGAAAGCTAGCCTTATTTTCCGTAAACTGGCATTACATTACAGGAGACAAATGGATTTTACAGACAATAGACAAAGGCTACAGGTTTCACTTCCACACTCTACCAAAAAAGAGAGGAATGCCAAACCTACCACCAAACCAAAAAACAAACGCTCTAGGACAAATCAACCACTTACTAAGAATGAGAGCTATAGAAAAGGTACCACCAATGGAACAAGGGCAAGGATTTTACTCCAGACTTTTCCTGGTACCAAGAAAAGAAAACCAATGGAGGCCTATTCTCGACCTGTCCGCTCTGAACACATATCTCATTGTTCCAAAATTCAAAATGCTGACCCTACAGCAACTTCTTCCCATGCTGGGCAAGGAGTCTTGGCTGGTGACTCTAGATCTCAAGGAGGCATACCTGCACGTCCCTATACGACCAGATTGCAGAAGATACCTCAGATTTCTTGCAGGATCAGAGCATTATCAATTCTCAGCATTGCCCTTTGGCTTATCTACTGCGCCCAGAGTATTCACGAAATGCCTGGCATCAGTAATTGCTCATTGCAGGCTTCAGGGAATTCAGATTTATCCATACCTGGACGACTGCCTGATACAAGCGGACAACAAGACCAAATTAACACAAGATTTGGAAAAGGTTATACAACTACTGCAAGCCCTGGGATACACAGTCAACATGAAAAGTCAAGACTGTTACCATCCCAGAGGATAACATTCTTGGGTGCAGAATTGGACACTTCAAATCAGATGGCATTTCTCACAGCAGAAAAACAAAAGCAACTACCACTCTATTTCAGGGCATTGACAACACAGAACCAGCTTACAGCAAGGAAAGTCCTGCAAGCCCTGGGTTACATGGCATCCTGCATAATATTGGTTCCACATGCCAGGCTGCATATGAGGAAGTTGCAATGGTACCTAAGGAATATATGGTCTCAACACAAACACAGCCTAGAAGTTCAGATACCAATAATCCCATGCCTGAAGCAAGAATTCCTGTGGTGGGCTCAGGCCTGTCTGTTGAACAGAGGACTGCCCTTCCACAAACCTCACCCAAGCCAGACTATCACCACGGACGCCTCGGACCTAGGCTGGGGGGCACACATGGTGGACAACTGTATACAAGGCCTATGGACACAAGACCAGCTGAACCTACACATAAATCAAAAAGAGATGCTGGCAGTGAAACAGGCAATCCAGACATTCAAACCATTTCTTCAACAGGGTCATTTGCTGATAAGGACGGACAACACCACAGTCATGTGGTATATCAACAAACAAGGAGGCACACATTCATATCCTCTATGCCGGATGGCAATGGACCTGTGGAATGTAGCCCTGAACCTCAACATTCAGCTCCAGGCCATATTTGTGCCAGGAAAAGAAAATATTCTAGCAGACACCTTAAGCAGAACTACCACAGATGCCCACGAATGGATGCTGCATCCAGACATCTTCAAATCCATTACAAAGAAATGGGGACTACCAGAAATAGACCTGTTCGCATCCCCACACAACCACCAATTGAGGAAATTCTGCACAAGGACATCCCACCCACTAGCTTGGAAGGTGGACTCCCTCTCCTTCAGTTGGGAAAACCTGACAGCGTATGCATTCCCACCTCTTCCTTTGATGCACAAAGTGCTACTGAAGATCAAAGAAGATCTCCCAAGGATCATCCTGATAGCTCCAGACTGGCCGAGGCAGCATTGGTACCCGCTACTGAGGAGTATGGCTCGGACACACGCATGGCCCCTACCTCTAGTTCCTTTACTGCTAACACAGAACAACTTCAAGATCCTACATCCAAACTTGAAAACACTACAGCTGGCTGCCTGGAATATTATATAAAACAAAATAACCCAGATTTATCCCAGAGGGTTAAAGACATTATACTGGAGGCTCACAGACCCTCCACAAGGAAGACTTACTCAGCCAAATGGAAAAGATACCTCATTTGGAGTGCAGCAAAAGGAGAAAGTGTATCATTACCAAACATAGCTAACATCCTGGAATACTTAGCAGACCTTTTCCACAATGGCCTGTCTTACTCCTCCATTAAGATTCATGCATCAGCAATTTCAGCAAAATACAACATGGATCCTCTAATCTTCTCTCATCCTCTACTCAGGCAGTTTCTGAGAGGAATTAAAAATGTAAAGCCTCCAAGGAAGCCACCTTTGCCTACATGGGACCTCAACTTTGTCCTGGAAAAGTTAACACTTCCCCCTTTCGAGCCAGCAGCAACAGCAGAGTTACAGTTCTTATCTTGGAAAACTGCTTTCCTGCTTGCAATCACTTCAGCAAGAAGGGTTTCTGAATTACAGGCATTAATGGCAGTACAGCCCTTCCTTATCTTCCATCAGGATAGAGTATCCTTGAGAACCAACCCTACTTTTATGCCAAAGGTGGTCTCCAGGGTATCAATGAACCAAGCAATACACCTACCAACATTCTTCCCCAACCCACAGAACAGAGGGGAAAGACTACTACATACCTTGGATGTGCACAGGCAATTGCGCTACTATCTGGACAGAACCAAGAACAATAGAAAAACTGACCAGCTTCTGGTAGCATATGCAACAGGAATGGAAGGAAAAGCAATTTCAAAACAGACAATCTCAAAATGGATAGGAAATTGCATTAGATTTTGTTACTCTTTTCATGGAAAGACAACTCCAGAAAACATCAGACCTCACTCCACAAGAGCTACAGCCACTACTACAGCTTTCTTACGAGGAGTGGCTACCAAAGACATTCTAGAGGCTGCTACTTGGAGCTCCGTGCATACATTTGCCAAGCATTATAATCTACCTTTATACTCCAGATACCGAGCAGGTTTTGCAACTGCTGTTTTGCAAGGGATCTTAACTACACCATAATCATTTTAGTGCCTCCTCCCCCAGTTTGGCTGTGGTATTCTACCCATATGTTAGGACTGCAGATGCATCCTTGAAGGACATAGTACAGTTTTGTACCTACCATAAATGTAGATGTCTGAGAGGTATGCATCTGCAGTCAGGATTACCCACCCTCCTTTCCCTCTGTGGTACTCCTAGGGTATTTGCCCATCTTGTAGCTAGCCGGGGGAATGTATTATGGTGTATTTGTTTGTATATATGTATATACATGTTATTTTTGTTTGCTCTCTACTGTTTGGAATCATTTGCATTTATCCAAATTTAGCCTTCCTAGAGGGCACCTGGCATCTGGGGCAAGAAACACTGAGGAAAATGGCGTCGGCTGATGCCTTTATACCCAATTCACAGCAGCTATGACGTTGGGTGAAGTGCAACATCAGCCGAGGCCAGACCCAGACTTTGGAATCCGGCCGATCGAAGGGCTGCCTGAGGCAGGACAACCCATATGTTAGGACTGCAGATGCATACCTCTCGGACATCTACATTTATGGTAGGTACAAAACTGTACTATCTCTCTGATTCATATCAATATAGTGCTGTGCCTCTTAGATTCATGTCCACCTAGTGCTGTGCCTCACTGACTCATACCCACCTAGTGTTGTGCCTCTCTGATTCATATCTACATAGCGCTGTGCCTCTCGGATTCATGTCCACCGAGTGCTGTGACTCTCTGATTCATATCCACATACATACTGCTGTGCCTGTCGGATTCACATCCACCAAGTGCTGTGCCTCTCTGATTCATATCCACATACATACTGCTTTGCCTCTCTGATTCATATCCACCTAGTGCTGTGCCTCTCTGATTCATATCCACCTAGTGCTGTGCCTCTCTGATTCATATCTACATACATACTGCTGTGCCTGTCTGATTCATATCCACCAAGTGCTGTGCCTCTCTGATTCATATCCACAAACATACTGCTGTGCCTTTCTGATTCATATTCAGCTAGTACTGTGCCTTTCTGATTCATATTCACCTAGTGCTGGACCTCTCAGATTCATATCCACCTAGTGCTGGGCCTTCCGGATTCATATCAACATAGTGCTGTTCCTCTTGGATTCATGTCCACCTAGCGCTGTGCCACTCAGATTCATATCCACATAGTGCTGTGCCTCTCAGATTCATATCAACCTAGTGCTTTGGCTCTCTGATTCGTATCCACCTAGTGCTGTGGCTCTCTGATTCGTATCCACCTAGTGGTGTGCCTCTCTGATTCATATCCACCTAGTGCTGTGCCTCTCTGATTCATATCCACATAGTGCTGTGCCTCTCGGATTCATATCCACATAATGCTGTGCCTCTGTGATTCATATCCACATACTGCTGTGCCTCTCTGATTCATATCCACTTAGTGCTGTGCCTATCGGATTCATATCCACCTAGTGCTGTGCCTCTTGGATTCATATCCACATAGCACTTTGCCTCTCAGATTCATATTCACATAGTGCTGTGCCTCTCGGATTTATATCCACATAGTGCTGTGCCTCTCTGATTCATATCCACATAGTGCTGTGCCTCTCGGATTCATATCCACCTAGTGCTGTGCCTCTCGGATTTATATCCACATAGTGCTGTGCCTCTCTGATTCATATCCACATAGTGCTGTACCTCTCTGATTCATATCCACATAGTGCTGTGCTTCTCTGATTCATATCCACATAGTGCTGTGCCTCTCGGATTCATATCCACATAGTGCTGTGCCTCTCTGATTCATATCCACCTAGTGCTGTACCTCTCTGATTCATATCCACATAGTGCTGTGCCTCTCTGATTCATATCCACATAGTGCTGTGCCTCTCGAATTCATATCCACCTAGTGCTGTGCCTCTCGGATTTATATCCACCTAGTGCTGTGCCTCTCTGATTCATATCCACATAGTGCTGTACCTCTCTGATTCATATCCACATAGTGCTGTGCTTCTCTGATTCATATCCACATAGTGCTGTGCCTCTCGGATTCATATCCACATAGTGCTGTGCCTCTCGGATTCATATCCACATAGTGCTGTGCCTCTCTGATTCATATCCACATAGTGCTGTGCCTCTCGGATTCATATCCACATAGTGCTGTGCCTCTCTGATTCATATCCAGTTAGTGCTGTGCTTCTCCCTTTCACTGACCACTCTGCCATTGAAGTTTTCTCTCACGGAGGCTTTATTTTAGACAGTAGTCTCATAGGCAGAGCTGCTTGTTAATGCTGCACTCCGAGGGAGTGACAAATTCTAATTACTTGTCTGCTGTTCTTTATAAATGACTTCAGATGCCCATTTGCTTGCCGAAGTAAACTTTTATCCTAGGAAGAGTGTCAAAATGTGGGAGTACTTGCAGTCTAGGTAAATTAAGCAAAAATATGAGAATGGGGACAGGGATGGTATAGTGTGCATATGTTTGCATGTTTGTGTACATGGGGATGACTGAGTCCACGTGTGTGTGTGTGTAGTTGTCTGTGTGGTTACATGTGGGGGGGGGTAGACAGGGAATCTTGAGTCTGGATGTGTGTGAGCACATGACTGACTGACTGACAGTTTGACGAGTGTGGAGAGGCTTGCCTGTTGATTAGATGTGAATTTGTAGGAATATCTGGGAGTGTTTATGCATTTGTGTGTGTGTATGTGTTGGGGGTGCTTTTGCTAACTTGATGCATGGGTCAGGTCTGACAGTGCTAGTGTCTGATTCAGAGATATAACAATGATCCTATAATGAGGTCTTTCTCATTGTGGCCATACCTGTCTCTGAATAACATTTTCTCACAGTCACACTCATTTACCAACCTACAATGAGCAATTGACATAAGCGGTAAGGATTTTATTGAATCAGGGGACTCTGAGTTCCACATATACATAGTTTTTGTTCTTGTTTTTGCATATTGTTTCTAGCCATGCCATTATTTTTCTGCTTATTCTTTTAGCGTTGTATCTCCACGCTATCTACTTCTTTACAGATGTATTTCATCAGCCTTAGTATTGTTTTATTATTATTATTACTGTGCACTGCATGATGGATACAGGTACCTAGGGATTTTTCACAGTGATATCTTCAATATTGCATTTAATCAGTGCCACCATTTACAGTACTGCCCTAACTTTGCTAAGCTTTGCAAAAGCAGTTTGAGAAACATCCTTTGCGAGGAGTGTGCAATGCCTCTAGGTATAGCCTACATGTTTTAGTATATAGCCAAAACATTGAAGGCATTTATAATGTCTTCATTTAATTTCTTTGCTGCAATGCCTACAGCTCCCCAAATCCTCTGTCTGTATCGCTCTCTCTATGTATGTATGTATGTATGTATGTGTGTATGTGTGTATATATATATATATATATATATATATATATATATATATATATATATATATATATATATATATATCCCACTTCTCTGTTAATGAGTCATACTCTTATGTTGTTATATTTTCTTAATAGCTAATGTAGGTTATTGCTTTCCTCAGTTCTCACTGCTATGATCCTGTGTTTCTATATTTTGACTTATTTTCTTTTATATTATTAGCTCCTTACTATTTTCCTCTTCTGCATTTGTTTTACTCCCAACATCCCTGTGTGTCTTTTCTAATATTCAAGGTATCACTGGTACTTGGAGTGGGGCTGGTGTAATGAGAGAGGGAGAAGGCAGCTTTCTGCATTCTGTGACCCTACTTTCTCAAATAAATAAAAGTTTACATCTGTTGTCAAGAATGGGAATTATATTCCGCAGACCCCCCACTATTAAGACTTAGTACGTGGCTATCCAGCTTTTCCTTCCTAACCTGATTTACCAACCATTTAAACCCACACTTCTCATTTTACTATTACCCTTCCTTTATATAATTCTTTCACCCACCCTTTCTAGTTTTTATTTCTACTGTTTACTCCCATTCTACACCAGCTATTAATCTACTAGAACAGAATTCTCTGTCCTGGGTTGCCCATCTCTGTTTCTCTGTTATGGTAGAAGATATTATTTTCAGCTTTCCATATTTCTTCTGCCCCTCTGATTGGCTACTTTAGTCACCTGTTATGTTACTTTTAACCTCTGATAATGACTGCTCTTCTCTTGCTATGTAGCTGGTAACCATCCCATTTGGAAAAACACCAGAAGCAGAAGTAGAATTAGAGTTGCTTCCTGGCATAGCTGCTATGAAGTGTTCATTGAATTTTGAAGGTATGCTCAAATTGGGTGAAAGGAGAACCTGCTTTCTTGAGATGGACATTTGCTTTTACTGTTTTCTGCAAGTTTTGGAATTCAGAGATACCTACAAATAGGTGATCAGAGTTAAGGCTACAGTTGCTGGGGAGGGAACTTGCAACATTTAGCATTGCGGGGGCTGATTTGAAATTATTGTAAAAAATACTAACAGAGTGAGAACCTTTAAGGGGTGACAGTGGGTTAAGAGCTGAAGTATACATTTCTAATTGCAAAAATTGTGGCTAAGACTAAGGTCGGGTGATATGCAAACCAAGATGCCAGAGCACAGTATATAAAGCATAACAATAAAAAATGCAAATCTGACTTGATAGAATAATAGGATTTGCCTTAGCATGCAGTTTTACTGAAGGATATTAAGTCTGTAATTTAAATGTCTGCTATTATTTATTGACTTCAGTCCTCAGTGATGTGCCAAAAAGACACAAAGTTTTAAGAGAAACATCCCAAAAAGATGAGACAAAACTCTGGACTTTCTGTGAAAATCTGGACAATTGAGAAGTATGGAAGACCACCTCTTCCTATGTACTATAAAAGGGGATGGCATACTATTTTAAACATTTACATCGATTTTTACATTTGCTTTTCCTGGTGATGAGAATAGTCAGGCTGTCTGAAGGGAGTATATAAACTTTTTTTTCTGGATCTATAATGAAACATCAAGTCTCACATAATGTGTATTCAAATCTTACAACAATTTATGTACCTAACATCATAATTCAGGGTATTACACAAAATAAATCAATTGTTGGTTTTGCAGGGTACCTGTACCTTCTGCATTATTTAATATGATGACTGTGACCTCACACCCATCTCTAAATGTATTACCTCTGATGTTGGTAGTTGTGGAGAAAAGGGAAAAGTGGAAAAGACTTACCATCTTCCTTTACTTTGAGTTGTCTGATCTCTCAGATGCTCTAAATCCTTTAAGTGACAACAGTTGACATGCTATATATCAAGAGGGCAAGCTTTGATTTAACCATACATGACACATCAGGTGTTGACAGAATGTAACATTAATGAATGATAGTGATTCTGTTTTCCATGCTTTTCAAGTTTTACCAGGACCCGTACTTCAGTGAGCTCACCGGTGTTGCTCTGTGTACGCTGCAGTATTTGGCATAATTATCCCATTTGTACTGCTTTTTGACCAGTGGTTCATCCAAGGTGCATTCCCCCAGCATTATTTCTTCCAAGAGTCTATAATCCTCTTTGGTAGTCTCTTCTGCCACTGGTCTGTAACTACTGTAATTTAAATAAAAAGTATCAAACATCAGATTAACAAAGACTACAAAAGGTATGTATGCATGCTCAAAGGATACAGCATAGGAAAGTTAGATAAGCCAAAAGAAGTATTAATTGTAGCTTTTAAACTTGTTGCTTGAAACAGGGAATGGATATTTCAGGAAATGAGTGGGCTGGTAAAACAATGTCTGTTCATATATAAATGAAACAAACATTGGTCATGGTCTATAAATAAAGCTCCCTAGTTATTTAAGAAATCAGGATATCATGCTCCATATTAGTAATCCTGTTACTTATGCTGCCAGGGATTTTAAGTCATCTTGCATTTAGTGCTGTTGACATGCATTTGGTTTACTATCACTGATTCACATTCATTATACTAGTTTTCATTTCAGTTAACTGTCTACATTTTATGATAATTTAGATTAAAAAAAAGCAATAAATGGCAGTCTGTTTTGATTTCTATACTGGTATTTGTCCATCTAGGTAGTTCATTTTTTTCTGTGTTTAATAGTGTTATTTGTTCTTCTAGGTGGTCCAGTGACATTTGATGTGAGTAATGATGCCCCAACGCTTACAGGAGCTAAATCCACATTCTCCATTCAGCTGAAATTTCCTGCAAACCAGACAGTATTGCCAGATGGAGAGGTTGTGTGGTCTGAGAACTGTACAATCAATGGTCAGTATTTTTTGTGTTATTATTGTCAGTCAGTTATATAATCTGCTTCAGCAGCTGGGGTTTCAAATGGGTAGCTACAAATAAGGGGATAGTTATGTAGGAATACTGGGCTTCACATGTTAAAATTCTGTTCAAACACTAAAATCTCTTTTCTTAATTCTAACCTTTCTGGCACATATTATTTGGTCTTTTATTAGATTCATACTGAGAAGCGGTGATGCCCTGAATGAGAGGAATGATGCTTGTATCATTACAAAATACCACAGAATGACAAGTCAGGTTGTCTTCCTTTGCATGTTGTCAGTTTAGTGTGTGTTTGTGTGTGTAAGGGTTAACAGGATTCTACTTGGAAATGAAATTAATTTTTATCAGGATTATGTTGGGTCAAATATCAATGTTGGCCATCTTTGGAAATATTTAGGAAGTGACTGCTAAAGAAGTTAAGAAATGAGTGTGGTAAGCTGTGCCAAGAGTTGAGAGTGATATAATGCTGCACAGTACATAATAGTGAGAACAGGCAGTGTGGTGGATCCATGATGCAGATAAAAGTCATGTTTCTGGACCTAATGGTGCAGAGGGCAGAGCTCCATCTGCAACACTAGTGTCTCCATTTGTGTTAATGACCTCCATGCCATGGGGACTGGCCATGGAATGTGAAGAAAATATTTGATTTTAAAAATGCCCAGCTGTCCTCTTTCAGGAAAAGATGAGTATTTTTGTACTTCCAGCATCCTCCCCAACATAGTGTAGCAGAATGGACTTACATTAGGTAGGCAGCATAGTGTCACCATAGTTACAAATCTACACAGGGGTCCATGCATGGAAGCCTGTGTATGTTTTCTGCACTGGTATCACTGCCTGTCGAGTGCAAGAAAATAGACAACTGTATATGTGCCATTAGAATAAATAAATATTTAATATTCTAGCGTTAGTAATGAGTATAGGCCACTGGAGGGATGGGTTAGATAAGAATGGCTTGGGTGCCTTGGTCAGTGCTGTGGCTGCTTGATTTCTCAGCAGAAGCTTGTAAACAATGTTATCAGGTCTACCTTCTTGCAGCTGTGGGTGGCAAAGAGCCTTCATGTAGGTTAGAGTCTGTCACTGCAGTTGATGGCTTATTAAGGAGGAAAGGCCATAGAAGGGAATTGGTTCTCATTTGTCACAATGAAGACCACAATTGCTCTTCACCATATGGAGCGTCTCTGAGCCTCATTTAATGGGAGGTACAGCTGATGATTTTACTGAATATAGGCATTATAAGGCAGAGTCTCTGTGTGACTAGTCCTGAAATGCATAGCAGATGGGGACATTGCCTGGACTTCGGGAATTTTTGTGCACTTACATTCATACTCTTGCTCCCAACTAAGGTAGCTGGTTGGCTTGTCAGAAGCCCAAGGACTGAACAAGAATGTGTGTGTGTGTGTGTGTGTGTGTGTGTGTGTGTGTGTGTGTGTGTGTGTGTGTGTGTGTGTGTGTGTACATAACAAAATTTTAAATAGCTATCACACTTGAAACTGGTTATGCACTGGGTACCAACTCAGTAAATTGGAACAGAGCTTCCAAAACATCGACCTATATCCAGTTTACAGGGAGCGGAGCAGTGTTGCAGCTGAGTCCTTTTTACAGAATGATAGCCTCCATTTTCCCTTATTTTTCTCATCCCAATTTCCTGTGTCATCTTACTTTCATTGTGGTCCATTTCTGAATCTAGAATACTTGCAAGTCAGGAGTTTTATCCTTTATATGACAGTATCTCCTAGAGCATTTTAAGATATTTTGATAATAAAATGTGACCTGTACATATTTATTAATACTACAGTGGATGCCATACTGACATTTGTATGAACATATTTATACATCATGTGCAAACTGCTAGTTATTCAGGATTTTTTTTCTAATACTTTTCACTGTTTATTTCTGATTTCTGTTCTGATCCTGTCAGCAATGTCATCACTTTTATACTGTAAAGTATAATAAAGTCACAGAGACTGACTACAGGTTTGCTAATTAGTTTTCCTGGGGAGTCACTGAACTTGAAAAAATGTGTCTCAGCTTCCCACTGAGTATCAAATACTTTATAGATTCACAGCCTCTCTGTCTGTCTAATATCAGGGTTCAGCTGTTGAGGCATACAATGACTAAAGAAGCACTGGGTGCTAATTGTTCAAAGATCCTGAATAAAAACTTGCCTTTCTTTTCCTCCTTTCTTAGGAAGTCATGTTACAACTGGAGAACCTGTTTACGCTGATGAGTCTTCAGAGGGCTCCAAATGTGTTTTCCCTGATGGGAGACCATTCCCAGCTAATCCAGAAGGAAGACGCAGAAGATTTGTGTATGTCTGGCAAACATGGGGTAAGAATATGAAAGTCCGCGCTTATTTTAATTAATGTAAAATTTCTATGTGGACTGCTGAAAGCCATGATGATTTTTACTCCATTTATTCTGCCTTTGTATTCCAGGGGCAGCCACGGTGGTGCATTGGTTAGCATTGTGGTCTCACAGCAAAAGGTTCTCCAGTTTGATCCTCGGCTGGGATGCCTTCTGTGTGGAGTCTACATGTCCTCTGTGTGGTCGTGTGTGTTTCCTTGGGCTGCTTCGGCTTCCTCCCACATTCCAAAGACATGCTGTAGGTGGATTGGATACCCTAAATTGGCCCTAGGCATGAGTGCATGCGTGTGTGCCTTCCGTGGCAACTCGGCAACTTCACTGGCAACTTGATACTGTAAAACTTCACTGCCAATCATGAGCAGACAGGTGATCCACTGGGGCGACCCCTAACCAGGAAAAGCCGAAAGAAGAAGATGATTCTCCTTTTGTATTCCATATTGTATATTATTCTGATGTGAAGTTGTTCTATCTCACCGTTCATTCTTACAGATGGGTTCAGAGCCGATCCTCGGCTCTGAGTTGGCCTGCTACAAAGCTCGAGGTCTTCAGATAGCTTGAGGCCAAATCCCTATCCCATGATGCACCTAGAGTTACCTCAGATCTAGTTTGCCGCTGCAATAGATCGGAGGGTCTCGCTAGCTCGGGCCAGTAAAAAAAAACTTTTTTTGAAAATTTATTATAATACTTATAAAAATATTCTGATATTTATCTTTAGATACTTAGATTAGCTCTTATAGCTTATTGTTTCCCCTCCCTTGGTGTGCCTTTTTTCTTAACTAGTAATTGGCCTTGTTTTATTTTAGGCCTTGTTAAGTCTTTAATAATAGTTTAGATTGTAGTTGTGTGGGCAGCTGCGGTGGTGCAGCGGTTAGCGTTGCCACCTCACAGCAAGAGGTTCTCCAGTTCGATCCTCGGCTGGGGTGCCTTCTGTGCAGAGTCTGCATGTCCTCCCTGTGGTCACGTGGGTTTCCTCCGGGTGCTCTGGTTTCTTCCCACATCCCAAAGACATGCTGTAGATGGATTGGACACTCTAAATTGGCCCGAGGTGTGTGTGTGTGTGTGTGTGTGTGTGTGTGTGTGTGTGTGTGTGTGTGTGGCTTCTGTGGAAGGTTGGGCGCTGGGCTGGCGACTTGACACCGTAAAACTCCAGTGCCAATCATGAGCAGACAGGTGATCCGCTGTGGCGACCCCTAACTGGGAAAAGCCGAAAGAAGAAGAAGATTGTAGTTGTGTGCTTTTGAATAGTGACTTTTATGTCACAGTTTTGATATAGTTAGAGTTTACATAAATAGTGTAGTGTGTGTCTGTGCTGATTGGTATTTTAGCCCATAGTTTTAAAAGGGCTTGTTTGATATTTCTTGTTTGGATGTGTCTAGTTCTTTACAGCACCCTATTGAGGTTGTGTGTTACAGTATGGCTGACCATGATAAAGATAAACACCCTAAATCAGGGTTTATGAAATGTTCTAAATGTGGGCAGAAAATGTCTGTCACTGACAGTCATGTGAATTGTGCTTACTGTTTGGGAGCATTGCATCTCCAGGAAAGCTGCTCCATTTGTCATTATTTCTCTTCTAGGGCTCTCCAGGAGAGAAAGAGAAAGTTAATTGACAGAGGTTTAGTTAAACCTTCCTTTCAAGAAGCTTTGAGCAACCAGGACGGGTCCAGCAAATCCTCAAAGTCTTCTAAGGCTTCTACTTCTTCTGAGGTAAAGAAATCTAAAAATCCTTCAATGTCGGTTCCACAGACCTCAGAGCCAACCGTCTTGTCCTTTCATTGCTGGTCCCCGGTACTGGAACTGGTATCCGAAGTGCCTAAGTCTCCACTCCTGCAATCTGTACCTCCTTCTATCCACTCATCTCGTTCTTCGATAAGCCTTTCTGATTTGGATGTGGATCATGTGGTGCAGAAGCTTTTACAGGCACCGGCCTTTGCTAAATTCTTATCGGCTCCAACCCAAATGGCTTTGGAAACGAAGACCCTTTTACCATCTACTATTCTTCCTCCTCCAAGCCATACCGGTCCTTTGGAGCCAGAGGAGTCGGACTTGATCAATGAGACCTCAAAGCAGACGCCTGCTCCAGTGTCCTCAGCTCCATTTACTGTGACGTCCTCGGTGCCGATTGAGGAGCCGACACTCTCTGGTCGGGTCTGGGGAAGATAGTTGGACCGACTTGTCACTTCCAACTCTGCCTCTCGGGGCTTTGGCTCGGATGAGCTCGGCTGCTACCTCTGGCTCGGAGCCCATTTTCTCGGTGCCGGTGGGTATTGATGGTTTCCTCAGATCCGTCGGTCCCTTCTCATCGGAGCAGAGGTGCCTTCGAAGCCATGAGGAGAGTTATGTCTCCTAAGACATCTTCCACTTCAGGTCTCCCCAAAAGCACCTGAGTCTGCTTCTGCTTCACAGATCCTTGCCAAGTGTAGAGACCCAGAGCCTCAGGAAGCCCCATTGGGTGGTCCCTGCTCTTCTGAGACCTCACCAGAAGCCCTCACTGATGAGGTTCCGAGGAAGAGAATCTGTAAGAGGAAGCATTTAGACTCCCCACAGGAGTCTCTCACATATAATACCGATTTAGATGAATCGGAAGGGTCCCCATGGTCCTCCACTGAGAATATCTCGTTTGCTGGGATATTAGAAATCCTTAGGCAGAGGGGTGACTGGCAGTCCACCAACATTACTGAAGATGAGTCTGTTCTCCTGAAGGCTTTCGGGTCTCAGCCCTCCACCTCTTGGGTGTCTCCGCCCTTCGATGAGCTTATGCAGCTGGTCTCATGAAGGGCATGGGAGTCTCCAGATGCCATGGAGCCTGTCCCCAGGAGACCTATTAAATTTATTTCTGCCCTCCCAGGGCAAATCTTTTCTTACTAAGGGTGTGCCAGTTGAAGCCATGGTGGTGGCGGCAGCCACCAAAAAGGAAATTTCAGAAACTTCCTCCTCTATCCATCCTCCTAACAGAGATTCTAGGATCATGGATAGATATGGGAAGCGCACATACAGTTCAGCGACTTTTGCACTGCGTTCGCTCAACTATCTAATCCATTTTACTAGACTGCAAAGAGATCTCCTAAAAGAGCTCGGAGATGCTATTTAGGGTACAGTAGCTGCAGGAGCTTTAGATAAAGTTGCCTCCCAGCTTGCTACCCTCAATTCCATAGTAAACTCGTCCATGCGTCTCATTTCATATGCAGCTAATGGAGAGAGCAGGGCAGTGGGTACGGGAATTGCTCTTGAGACATTCCTGGATGCACTTGTGTTCCTTTGCGGAGCCCTTTAAGTCATCCTTTGTCAATACCCCTTTTGATGGCTCGTCCCTTTGCTGGCCCAAAGTTAAGGAAACTTTGACCAGGTGTGAGCAGGAAAGAAAGACTCTGTCTGCCGTCGGAGTTCATTTTTCGACCCCTACCAGACCCTACCCCAAGGGTCAAAGGGGAGGAAAGATGTGGTTCCGTAAAGCCCAAGGAGCCTTTCAAGACACACGTGGTGAACACCCCTTCAGGGACAGAGGAGGGGGCAATAATGGAAAACAACGCCCTCGCGGCAGAGGTGGCCAGCAAAACCAGGGCGACAAAGATCAGTTCTTTGGGAAGCCCTACCAGCGCTCCTGAAAGGAGGCCTGACTGTCCTACTCTGGAGGCAGTTGGGGGTTGTTTATCTTTGTATCCAGACACCTGGCTCAAAATAACAAATGACAACTGGGTACAAAGTATAATTTCCAGACAATACTTCATTCCTTTCGCCACACCCCCTCCACTGACTAGAAAAATCCTGGACGTTCCACCCAGTTACAGGGAACAGGCAACAGTAGAGGTTCGATTGTTGCCAACAAAAAGAGTCATCCAACCAGTCCCAGCAGACCAGATAGGATCTGGAACTTATTCAAGATTCTTTTTAGTTCCAAAAAAGATGGGACTGGAGACCTATTTTGGACCTCAGCAGACTAAACAGATCTGTCAAGAAAGAGAAGTTCCAGATGGTCACGCTTCAGTTGATACTTCCCTTTTTAGGGAAAGACAATTGGATGTGCTCGATAAATCTTCAGGATGCGTACTACCACATAAAAATGTCCAGACCATCCAGGGATCATCTGCGCTTCCGGCAAAAAGAGTCTTTATACTCCATCAGCAGGTCTACAATATCATATCCAAAAACAAGGTTCCAGCATCAGAAGTACTAAAATTGTTAGGCATGATGGCAGCCGCAATATTAGTCATACCATTGGGTTGCATGTACATGCGGATTCTGCAATGACTGTTGTTCACTCAATGGTCTTACTAAGAGCTCCCAATGTCTCATCTTATAATGATCACGAGCACATGCAAAAAGGATCTTCAGTGGTGGTTGCCTCTCTTCAGGTCACGATAGGCGGTTCTTTTGTTCTACCCCCACCAGTGGCCACAGTGACCACAGATGCTTCTCTGATAGGGTGGGGGGATGCATTTTCAGGGAAGAACAGCCCAAGGCACATGGACCGATCAAGAGACGCATCTGCATATCAATGTCCGAGAGATGAGAGCAGCACTTTTAGCATTGCAGTACTTCCAGGACACTCTTCCTGTGGGTACAATTGTGATTCAGACAGACAACATGTCAGTGGTATGGTACTTGAACAAACAAGGAGGAACCAGGTTCTACCCCCTTTGTCGTGAGGCCCTAAGAGTATGGCAATGGGCTACATCCACCCAGTGCTTTCTGTTAGCATTGCACATCCCAGGGAAATCCAACGTGATAGTAGACAAGCTGAGCAGTGCAATTTTGTTGCCTCACGAGTGGTCCCTCAAGAAAGAAATAGCGGACAGGATATTCCGCAGGTGGGGCCAGCCTTGCTGCGACCTTTTCGCCAACCACATGAACACGAAATGCAGAAGCTAGGGAGAAGCCTCAAGGGATGCACTCATACACGATTGGCCTCATGGTCTCCCCTATGCATTCCCACCAATTCCATTGATACCCAAAGTACTACAGAAAGCAAAAGCCCTGGGAAGGACTATCATTTTAATAGCCCCTCATTGACCTCATCAGATTTGGTTCCCCTTACTTCAACTTCATCAGTTGGAGGACCCCTGGATTCTGGACCCAGTTCCAGATCTTCTGAAGCACTCGTCGGGGGAACTTCATCCTTCTCTTCAGTTCCTAAAGCTGACAGCTTGGCTGCTCCAATTCCCATCATAGCCAGGTTCCATAACCTTTCTAATGAGATGCTGCAAATTCTAATATACTCTCATAAATCCTCTACGAGGAAGCTATACCTTAGTAAATGGAAAAATAAATTCTATGTGGGCCTCTCAAAACAACATTGATCCCTACCTAGCCCTTATGGCCTCTATACTAGAGTTCTTGACCATGATTTTCAACAAAGGAGCTGCAGCAGCAGCAGTTTGGGTTCAACTTGCTGCTATCTCTACTTTTCACCTTGGATTTGATGGATTGAACATAATGTCATACAAACTATCCAAAGCCTTTCTCAAAGGGACCTTTCATCTAAGACCACCTGTGAAATCTCTGTATACCCCATGGAATCTAAATTGTATGCTTTCTCGCATTATTCTCCCTCTTTTCTAACCAGCTTCCTCATGTGATTTGAAATATTTGTCATGGAAGACTATCTTTTTAGTAGCTATCGCTTCTGCCCGCAGTGTGTCAGAGCTTCAAGCCTTGTCCATTAAGCCTCCTTATTTGATTTTCCATGCTGACAGAGTCTCTCACTATGAACTAATCCCTCTTTTTTGCCTAAAATCTGTACTGAAGCTAACCTTTAACCAAATCATTGATTTGCCAGTATTCTTTCCCAATCACTCCAATAACTTAGAATATGTGCTGCACAAGCTTGATGTTCATAGACAGCTCAGATTTTACTTGGATAGGACAAAAGAGTTTAGGAAATCAGAACAGATTTTCGTTTCCTTTTCAGATTCCAGAAAAGGTATGCCAGTGGCCATAACAACTCTAAGTGGTTATCCGATTGTATCACATTTGTTTATTCATCTGCTAATATGCCCTTACAACAGAAAATTAAGGCTTATTCTACCAGAGCAGTGTCTACATCCTCTGCTAGACTTCCTATAGATAACATTTGTGCAGCAGCCACTTGGTCAAGACCTCATACCATTATCACTCATTACAAAGTTGACAGGGCCGCCTTTGGGTCTCCTGTCCTGAAAAACATACTTCCGTGAGCCACCCGAGATAGATGGTGCTTGGGTCGCTACCCATCTGTAAGAATGAACAGCGAAATAGAACAACTTCACATAAAGAAGTTATGTACTTACCATAACGTTCCATTTGAGTTGTTCATCTTGCCTTCATTCTTACTTCCCACCCTCCTTACCCCCTCCAGGGTTTTTCGAAGACCGAGATGCTGGATTCTTCCTGGTTGCTCAATCCTTCTATAGCTTTCTCTTATAGAGTGATAGAATGATATATGGTATTATTATACGCAGCAAACAAGATCTGAGGTAACTCTAGGTGCATCATGGGATAGGGACTTGGCCTCGAGCTATCTGAAGACCTCAAGCTTTTTAGTAGGCCGACTCGGAGTCGAGGATTGACGCCGAACCCATCTGTAAGAATGAAGACGAGATGAACAACTCACATGGAATGTTAAGTACATAACTTCTTTTTTTTTTATTACTTTAAATTTGTCATGAAGATTCCTGATGTGATACTTGGCTTTAAATGGCGCACAACATATTTTGCAGGTACCTGAATGAAACACATGCCATGAACTATCAAGGCTTGAAGTGGTATGTGTGGTTAGTCACTCCCTCAGTAGAACTTACTTAACAACTAATTAAGTCCTCCAGCCAATATTCCTACTTTTTAACTATATAATAATTCTTTCATGCATATGCTGATGACTTGTTATAGAAATGATAACCGAAAAATGACCAAACATACAGTGTATCCAAAAGAAATTGTATTGCAGAAAACGATTTTCATTATGAATACTTTGCTTAATATAAGTTAAGGTCCTGCCACTTTCCTCACAAGCAAGTGATAATGTTTTACATATGTACATTGTGTTTATATGATACAGTCTTCACTCCATACATTATATACCCCAAAGACCTAATGTTGTACAAAAGTTGTATTTGTCATGAAACAGTGGGAAATATAGAAAGCCTCTGGATGGCACTGATGAACCTAAAAATAAATCTAGCAGATTTCTAGAATCAATGAAGTCATTCATGGACACAAAAGCCAGATCTTTTATGTTTTAGAAAACTATTTCTTTGCTTCTTTGGCTTTAAAAATACCCACAATATTCCAGCATGTGTAATCTAAAGAAAAGTCAGTACTAATAAAGTGTTGTAAGCAGTTTACTTGTTATTAAATCAAAGTCCTCTGTTGTAATAACTGCACACAAAATGACAGATCTGAATAATAAAGGATGTGGACAAGTGTTTCTTTTCATATCCATCTTCTTACATGCTGATTTAAAGTGCATGCTTCCTCAGTTTACAAGGAGCTGTTCTCAAGGTTACCTTTCTCTGAGTGCCCTCTCCCCCAGCACATCCAGATATCCAAAATGACATGTAACATCTTCAGGGAGTTGTAATGCCTCTGTGAACTTTTTTTTTTTTTTTTTAAAGAATAGCAAAAGGCTGGAATTGTCAGCTCCTTTATTCAACTCAACAAAATGTATATTACCTGAACATGTCTGTTTTCTAAGTTTTAAAGGTGAAAGTTTAAAGAGGTCTTGAAGTTAATTAAGTCTGCTGTAAAGGTCATTGTTTATCTTCACAATGTTTCTTATAATTTTGGACATGAATAGGTAGTCATAGGAATGCTGATGACTGAATGGCTGATGCAGCTTGGCCACTGTTGCTAGGCATTGCAGTCTACTCCTTAGCAATACACCACCAGTGTATTCACTCTGAATGCCAGTATAGTTTGCATACAGACACTAAGAGAATATTCTGATCACTTTTCACAGTCTTTAGCAGGACAGAACTTAAGTCTTCCAGGCTGATTAGCTATTATCAAGACAGTGATCAACAAAAACATGCCTTCTCTTGGTTTAATTTCTCCAAATGTTCTGGGGTTCTAATACCATGACAGGAATGGACCCCATTCCTAAGTCAGGATAGGTAATCACCCTGCAATATCCTCTTTTGAATTTTTATCCATGGGATAATAATTCTGCCTTTGTCATAGCTAAGCTGCAAGGTGGTTTGTCACTGTTTCATAGTCACTGCAATGTAATCAATAAATGTAGGGTGTATTTTACACGTGTAAGCAATTCATTATCTATAAGTCTGGAATGCCGTCAGATTCTTTTTTTGTAATTTATCCATCTATACTTAGATTCTTTCCCTTTTCACAACTCTCAGTTATGGCTTTAAAAACAAATGATCTGTGGTTCTATAAGACTTTTTGTTATTACTTTTTGGTTCTGTTGTCATAATTGAATTTGTTCTAGTTGGCTATAAACTCTGCATCAGTTCCAGTGTATAGTTTATATACTGTCAGAAGGAAAGCTATTGGTTTATAGTTATTAGGACAGCTTGCAGTTCACTGTTAAGCAAGAATATCCCTTTTCCTCTTGTTAACCAGGTTGGTGTCTGTTCAGTATGTATATAGAAGTAATTCTCACTCAGGGCTAAATCGTTGTGTAAAGATGTTAATACCTTTTTAAATTCTCTTTAATTTCTCCAGTTGTTTGGGGTTTCTAAGAACATGATTGGAATGGACCCCCTTCCTAAGTAAGGGTACAATTAGAGTTCATGAAATTAGTATTGTTCCAGTGTTTGATGTTAGCTAAGAGTGCTCTTCTCATGCCCATTAATTGACTCATTTGGAAATTCTTATGGGATTACAAGTATTTTTAGGATGTTTTAAGTACAATTGTAAATTATTTTTTTATTAAACTTGTTGCTCCTACTACTGTTGGAACTGTCTGAATATCTTTCTTCCACACTGATCTCGTTTCTGCTTCAAATCCTGGTATTTTATGACTTTGTGTCTCTCCATATGTAAGACTCTGGAATCACTGAGTGTAGAAGTTTGAGTGATCAATGTTACTTTTGTCTTTTTTCATGGACTACTATATTTGGTTGTCTCGCATCTGTTTTTTTAACTCTTGTTAATGGGTGATCCTATGTGATATAAACATTATCATTGTCTATAATGCTTTGTGGTTTGTGCTTCCAATGCTTCTCAGGTACCTCTGTATTGTAGAGTTTACAAAATTCCCATTGCAGCAGTTTTGCCACATTATTGTGCCTTTCAGTCTGCACACCCAGCAGCAAGATGTGCAACTGTTTCCAGTTCAGTTTTAACAAACCTCCATTGTCTCTCTGTCTCTCTCTCTCTCCAACATTTTAAATGGACTTTGTGAACCAATGCATATGTAGTCCACTATCTTGGGCTACCATTAACCTTTTATCTTTTGGTTTCACTTCACTTCTCCTTAGCCATTCCTAAGTAAAATCTTGGCCAACATCAGGTTACTCCAGAAGATCTCTATATTTGCCACAATATTTGTGTATTTTACATTTTTTTCTTCTCATCTGATTATTTTTCCTTATATTCTTTCTTTTTTTTGGCACATTCAGTTGTTATCTAATTTTTGTTTACATCTGGTTTGACTGCCATTCCTGCTTTATATGAAATGTTTCTGCCAAAATAAGCTAAGATGTATTTTCCTCGTGTTTTAAAACTTTTCCTGTGTATAGATTTGATGAGAACAGAAGACAAATTCACGGACTCTGCATATGCTATAGAATTTAATAGTTTAATATAAAACACAAAGCTTTCGGATAAAATAATCCTTCATCAGTATAAAAGCATTTAAATAGCAAACAGTCACAAGACACAACCCAACCTATCATGACAGCCCCATAACAACCAATTACTTTACAAACACAGTGTATCCATTTCCAAACAAAAATATAGTGTAAGGACATTTCATTTTAAACATGATTGTTTATATTTTAGCACAGGTTTTATGCTTACAATGGCATTAATTCCAGGCAGTTTATCAGCTTGTTGTCTGGTAATCCATTTATATTCACTCAGTTCCAGCTTATTATCTAGGTCACCACCTCTGGAGCTTAGAGAAACTACCTCAATCACTCTAAACATAAAAGTCACGCTCAGAGCAGCCATCCAATATATGTTTCAGTAATGCATTAGTTTGAATGCCCCTATGTATTTTAGAATGATGCTCAATAATTCATTCCTTTAATTTTCTCCTGAATGCTTTTACACTGATGAAGGATTATTTTATTGTAAAGCTTTGTGTTTTATATTAAACTACTGAATTCTATAGCATGCGCAGAGTCCGTTAATTTGTTTTCTGTTATTTCACTTTTATTTCGTTGACTCTGCTTTGCCGTGTTTTTTTTTTTTTTATTCCTTTTTTGTGGTTGCTATAGATCTGATGAGGTCAGCAGATATGTATGCAGTTCTACGTTTGCAGGTCGGGGCTTGATATAATGGTAAAGGTGTTTACCTTACAGACACAACATGCATTGTTTGATACTTACTTCTGAAGTGAAATTGGCTAGACTAAAAATGGCCTACAAGGGCAGCTAGCCTAGTACTTAACTATGAACCTATACATGCAGTCAGTTTCAAGGAGGCCCATACCACCTTCATAGCCAGAAATATATAATCTTGGTATACACTAATTTTATATATCATTTGATAAGTATGAACCATTTTTTCTTGTTTTCATGTCCAGTTGATTAAATACTTTTTTGGGTCAATCAGTCATCACAAAGCTGTCAGGGCACATTTCAGTATTAATTTTAGTCTTCCGAAGTATTCCTTACTGATGTCTATTCTCATTTATTCATGTTTTATTGCTGACCCTTCATCTAGCCCCAGATATTTATATACTCCCTCCTGCTTAAGTTCTTTCATATCACATTCTTGTCCCAGGTGAATATTTTCTTGGTGTTGCAGCTTTCCTTTTTTAAAATATTGCTTTTACACATTCATCCAGAAGAAATGTCATTCTTGTATCATCTGAAAAAGTTTTAACCATTTATAATTGTGCTTTCAACTCCTCTTTGGCTGAACTGTACGTTTTTAAGTCATCCATTAAAAGTAGATGGGAAGTGTTTAAATAAACATGTCTGATTTTTGGAAGCCAAATTGTAACTATAACCTAATCTGTTAACTAAACAGCTTTGGGAGTTAAGGCCAAGAGAAAATAGCAGTGGTAACACAGAATCGCTCTGGATTTATCCCCCTTTGAATTGTTATCCTTGGGATAATAATTTGCCTATTGTCATATCTTAGCTGCAAAGTGGTTTGCAACTGCTTCATAGTCCTTACAATGTAATTGATCAATGTAGGATGTATCTTGTATTTCTGTAAGCACTCCTTTATCCATGAATATGGGATGCTGTCAGATGCTTTTTTTGTAATCTGTCCGTGCCATACTTAGATTCTTCCTCTTTTTACAGCTCTCTGTTATGACTTTATTCAGCAATGAATTATGGTTTGCTCTATATGACTATCTTTTATTGCTGTTTTGTTCTGTAGCCATAATCACTGTTCATAACTTCTCGAATTAGAATACTCGTATGATTTTTCTGCTTTGTGATAGTGCTGGAAGGTAGAATGTATGAAAAACGTGCTATTGTGTGTAATTGAGAGATATGGAAAGTTCTTGTGCATTTTTTGGAGCTAAATGCTTCACTTGAGCATGCCGTTTTGGTGTTCTCTTCTTTATAATTTTGTTGTTGTTGTGATGTTGGTGTACTGCTTTATTGGTCTTATGATTATGTCTCATTCTTGAAAAGCCATGCTCACCTACTATAGGTGAAATCATAACATCAGGAACAATATTTTCTGGTCTACCTGAAGTAATCAAAAATGACTTTATTGTGGGGAAATCACACAGTACTTCATGAGGTTGGTTGCTCCCTTCAGCCACTCTATCTGGTATAATGAATGAAAGCATATCTTTAAGATTTGAAATGTGTTATTTGATATGATGTTGGCAGTACTGGTGTAAGTTTTCTGCTTTTAGAATAGTAGCTTGAGCTTTGATGAAAAGTGAAGAAGGGATATTTTATGCGGTGAAGATGGAGTCTGAGAGACATGTTGTCCGTGCGGAACCACAACCCAGAGGAAAATGTAATCAGTGAACAGTTACAAGGCTGTGGAAATCAGATATGGAATATTGTTTTTTAAGAACTGTGCTGTTCCATTGCTTCTTACGAAGTCAAATTATATGTCATGGAGTACAATGGTAATAAGGAACTAATGGCTAGGATTCCCAGGGAAGTGCTTATGGTCATGCAAGTGACTTTGGTGTGTGAAAAGGATGGGAGGAGAGGAATACACGTTTTCCCTTTGCTCCTTTAAAATTGTCAGCCAGCAACTTTCTGTGCCTTGGATTTTCTATGGTATGACTGAAGGTATTTATTTTTTTCTCTCAGCTGGGTTGAGAATTGTTTCCTCACTATTTCTTTCACTATTTTTCTTTTACGAATATTTTGTAAGAGAAGACGGGTGAACCAGCACTTGTAACAGTGATGAAATATAGATGTTAAGTTGTCTATCTCGCCTTCATTCTTGCTGGATGGGTTCGGAGCCGACCTCGGCTCCGACTCTGCCACTCTAAAAGCTCGAGAGTTGGTTCCACCGGCTCGAGGCTCCCCTTATATCCCACAATGCTAGGCGTGAGTTACCTCAGATCTCGTTTGCCGCTACAGCTATCGAGGTGTTGTTTTTCTACCGGCTCAGGTCAGTTGTTTAATCAGTCTATTTAAACAAGTTTAAATCCCCTAACTTAACTTAGTTTTTGATATTTCCCTTAGTTTAGTGTATTTCATCCAAACTTCTTCCATTATTCCCATCTTTTTCCCTCAAGAACTTATAAGTTCTTCCCTTAGGCCTTCGGGCCCTGCTATCCCTAAGTGGAGTGTTTGTGTTTTGTTAGGTATATTTTTTATACCTAAGCTAACTAACTAAATTTTTAATTAGTATAATCTAGTTAACTTTCTTCATAGTGTAATCGGTGTGTGTGTGTTCTGTGTGTGGTTACACTTTCGATCCTTGATAATGTCCAAGGATTCAAAGGTCTCAGGCTTCAAGAAGTGTGACTCGTGCTGTCAGAAAATGTCTCTGACAGACGGTCACACTTCTTGTGTTTACTGCCTGGGACCTTTACACCTGCAGGACTCTTGTGCTGTATGCCATGGCTTCAGACCCAGCGTCCTGCAGGAAAGAAAAAATAAACTTATTTTGAGAGGTTTACTTAAGCCTGAGGGTTCCCTTACTGTTACTTCGGGCAAACCCTCTAAGGCTTCTAGGTCCTCGGCTCCAGCTCCTGAGTCGAGGCCTAAAGCTTCGAAACCTCCTTCTACATCGGCTCCGGCTGGAGCCGATGAGTCTCAGACTGCAGCTTCTGTGGTTTCCTCGGCTCCGGCTGGAGCCGAGGTATTGGAAATTCCTGTGTCGGCTCCGACTAGACCTTCGGAGCCGACATCTAGAAAGAGGTCCAGGTCACCGTCCCTTGGCTCCATTCATTCGGCTCCAGCATCTCCCTTGCTGTCTGAACGGAGCCATAGATCTCACTCCTCTAGGTCATCAAGGCTTTCGGACCATGACCTTCAGAGGGTAGTGAGTCGTCTTCTTAAGTCCGAGGCACTGGCCCAAATGCTTCAGAGCCCGACTCAGTCGATGCCTGACCCTGTTCCTCATTATGTTCCTCCTCCGACTCCTTTGAGCTCGGAGCCGGGGCGTTTCGGAACCGAGACTGTGGTAGCGACGGAGCCGATACAAACGTCTTCGGCTCCGTCTTCTTCCTTAGAAGAATCTCGGCGCCGGACTTCCCTCGTCAGCTCCGAGGGGGTGAGTGGCATCGGACCCTTGTCCGACCCCGCTCTCCCTCTCGGTGCTTCGGCGCTGGTGAGTTCGGCTCCGACATCGGCCTCGGAGCCATCACTGTCGGTGCCGAGGGAGGTTTTCAGCTTCTCGGAGCGGGGACCTCTGGCTCTGCCTAACAGGGGTGTGTTCGAGGTCATGCGGAGTGTGTTGGAACCTGGTTCAACTCCACAGTCGGCTCCGTCCGCCCCTCCCTCTTCGGTGCCTCAGGTCAAGTCTACTCACTCCCTCATCCCAGACCGCAGAGAGCCAGCTCCTCAGGAATCCCCTGTGGGGATCTCATCCTCTTCCGAGGCCTCTCCTGAATTGGCAGAAGAGCCCCTCGGAAGAAAGTGTAAGAGGAAACACATAGACTCACCTGAGTCCGTCACCTCTGACACAGATTTAGAGGATTCCGAGGGTTCCCCCCGTTCCCCTTCTGAAGATCGTCTCCTTTGCAGACATTCTAGAAATCCTCAAACAGAGGGGAAATTGGCCAGCCCTCAGCCCTTCGGAGGATGAATCTGTGTATCTTGAGGCGTTTGGCTCTTGCCCTTCCACCTCCTGGGTGTCTCCCCCCTTTGACCCCCTCATGCAGGTGGTAGCAAAAAAGGCATGGACGGCTCCTGATTCAGTGGACCCCACTCCCAGGAGACCCTCAAAATTTATCACGGCACCAGCAGATAAACAATTTCTGACCAAGGGAGTTTCTGTGGATGCTATGGTGGTTGCTGCTGCCACTAAGAAGGAACTAGCTGATCCTTCAGTGCCTGTCCATCCACCTAATAAGGAATCTAGGTCTATGGACAGGTACGGGAAGCGGATGTTCTCGTCAGCGACCTTTGCAATGCGTTCGCTGAACTACCTATGCCATTTTACTCGTCTTCAAAGGGACTTGATCAAAGAAGCGAGTGACATGTTGAAGGATCCTACAGCTGCGGGTTTTCAGGACAAGATGAACACTCAGCTGGCTACCCTGAACTCCATAGCTAACTCCTCCATGCGCCTCCTTTCGTATGCGGCTGATGGAGCGAGCAGGGCCGCAGGGACAGGTGTGGCCATACGCAGGCATGCCTGGATGCGGCTATGCAACTGCGGACCCCTTTAAAGCGTCGTTCACTAACTCCCGTTTGATGGATCATCTCTTTTGGTGCGTCAAGTGAAAGAAACCTTGACTAGGTGCGAGACGGATGGCAAGACTCTTTCTGCCGTCGAGTCCGTTTTCTACTCCTTCCAGGCCTTACCCCAAAGGCCCGAAAAGTGGGAAAATGTGGTTCATAAACAATCTCAAGGGACTTAGCCTGGCGCACAGAGTCGGTTCCCGCCAGAGGCAGAGGGGAACAACAATGGTAGGCGATAAGCCCTAGAGGCAGGGGGGGTCCGCAGAACCAGGGCAATCGAGAAACTTTCTCCGATAAGCCCTTTCAGCATCCCTGAGGTGTTGCCCGACTGTCCACCTTCGGAGGCAGTCGGGGGAAGATTGTCACTGTACCCAGAAGCCTGGCTATCCCTAACTCAAGACAAGTGGGTACAGTCCATCATTTCCGAAGGCTATTCCATTCCCTTCGTTCGCATTCCAAACCAGTCAAAAAAATCCCTTCCAGATGTTCCACCCACTCAAAGGGATCTTGTAGCTTTGGAAATTTCAAAGCTACTTACAAAAAGAGCAATTCAGCCAGTTCCAGCAGACCAGCAAGGATCCGGAATCTACTCCAGGTTCTTTTTAGTTCCAAAGAAAACAGGGGACTGGAGACCAATTTTGGATCTCAGTATCTTGAACAAGTCTGTCAAGAAAACAAGATTTCGGATGGTCACACTACAGTCCATCCTTCCCCTATTGGGAAGAAAAAAACTGGATGTGCTCTATAGACCTTCAGGATGCGTACTATCATATAAAAATGAACAGACGCTCCAGAAGATTCCTCCGCTTCAGGCTGGGAACCAGTCATTTTCAATTCAGAGCCCTGCCCTTTGGACTCACCACTGCCCCCCGGGTGTTTACCAAATGCATGGCAGTGGTAGCTTCTCATCTGAGACGTCAAGGATTCCAGGTGTTTCCATATTTGGACGACTGGCTCCTCACAGCTCCCACCAAGCATCTTCTTCTAATGGCCGGAGACTACACCTTTCGCATTTGTCAAAACTTAGGCATCTCAATAAATTGCAAAAAGTCTGTTTTGTCGCCTTGTCGTGCTATTACCTTCATAGGCGCAAATCTAGACACAGTCAACATGTCTGCGAGGTTAACAGATCAGAGAATAACAGACATACACAAACTGGTCTCGCTCCTCTTCAGCAACAACAGAGTCAAAGCCAGGTTAGTTCTAAAAGTATTGGGGATTATGGCGGCTGCCATACCTCTGCTTCCATTAGCCAGATTCCACATGAGAATCCTTCAATGGATGCTCTTCACACAATGGTCATACCAACAACTTCCGATGTCTCACACCATTATGATTACGCAAACATGCAAGAATCATCTTCGGTGGTGGATGTCTTCCCCTCAGCTCCTCTTGGGAAGACCCTTTGTTCCTTCCCCTCCAGTTGCTACTCTGACAACGGACGCCTCCCTGATCGGGTGGGGGGGGCATTATCAGGGCAGAACTGTCCAGGGCATATGGCGACCAGACGAATGCCACTTGCACATAAATGTTCTAGAGATGAGAGCAGTGCTTTTAGCGTTGCAAGCCCTTCAAGACTCTCTTCCATTGGGAACGATAGCAATCCAGATGGACAACATGTCTGTAGTGTGGTATATCAACAAACAAGGCGGAACCAGGTCCTACCCCCTATGTCGAGAAGCACTCAGACTATGGCAATGGGCGATTTCTTCTCAGCGTTTTCTGATAGCAACGCACATCCCCGGGAAGTCCAATCAAATCGCGGACAAGTTGAGCAGAGCTATCCTCATGCCTCACGAGTGGTCTCTGAAAGATTCTATTGCGAGAAAAATTTTTCTCAAGTGGGGTCAGCCTTGCTGCGACCTTTTTGCTACACCCCAAAACAGCAAGTGCAGAGATTATTTCACCCTATTCCCGTTACCAGGCCAATCCAGCAGAGACGCTCTAGTCCAAGTTTGGCCCCGGGGACTTCTGTATGCATTTCCTCCCTTCCCACTAATTTCTCAAGTGATACAGAAAGCTATCGCTCAGAAGGCCTCTCTGATCCTCATTGCTCCTTACTGGCCTCGACAGGTTTGGTTCCCCTTTCTACATCAATTTCTGTTGGAGCAACCTTGGCATCTGGACCTAGTTCCAGATCTTTTGATCCATCAATCGGGTCAGTTGCATCGCTCCCTCCCCTCTCTGAACCTCACTGCTTGGTTCCTCCAGTTCCTACCCTAGCCAGGCTTCCTCAAATATCTCACACTGTTCGAGATATTTTAATAGCTTCACACAAATCTTCCACTCGAAAAATTTATCTTAGTAAGTGGAAACGTTTTGCCTATTGGGCTCAAGGAAGGGACTTAGATCCTTTCACTGCTCCCATCCATGTGGTTCTTGATTTTCTAGCTGAACTCTTTCATGCAGGTTCATCTCCTTCTACTCTCAAAGTTCAATTGGCAGCTATATCTAACTTTCATGTGGGCATTTCAGAATCTGCCATTATGTCCCACAAGCTTTGCAAAGCGTTTTTGAAAGGAGTTTTTCTACTCAGACCTCCTATAAGAAATCCTCCTCCTCCTTGGGACCTTAATTTAGTTCTCAGTTCTTTGATTCTTCCCCCTTTCGAACCTGCAGCTGCCTGTTCATTAAAATTGCTATCATGGAAAACTCTTTTTCTCGTAGCTATTACTTCAGCTAGAAGAGTTTCAGAACTTCATGCACTCAGCTGTCGACCTCCTTATCTGTTGTTCCAAAAAGACAGGGTATCATACGAACCAACCCATCCTTTTTACCTAAAGTGACCTCTGCGTCTAACCTAAATCAAAGCATTGACCTCCTGTGTTTTTCCAGGGTATTCTAATAGGTCGGAACAAAAATTGCATTGGCTAGATGTTCATCGTCAGTTAAGGTACTATTTGGATAGGACCAAACAATTCAGAAAAACTGACCAGCTGTTTGTCTCTTATGCAGAAGGCAGAAAGGGACTTTCTGTTTCAAGGTATCACTATCTAGATGGCTAACATCTCTGATTTCCATTGTTTATGAAATTAGACACCATAAGCTGCCTAATAAACCTAAGGCCCATTCCACCAGAGCCTTGGCTACTTCTATAGCTTTCCAAGACAGACTGCCTATTGACACCATTTGTGCAGCGGCTACTTGGGCTACTCCTCATACTTTCATTTCACATTATAAGTTGGATTTAGCTTCCAGACATAGAGCTAACTTTGGTACCACTGTTCTCAAGAGTCTGTTCCGTTAGGCCACCCAGGACAAGGTGCTAGGGACGCGGTCCCATCCAGCAAGAATGAAGGCGAGATAGACAACTTAACATATAGAAGTTATGTTCTTACCATAACGTTCCATGTTAGTTGTCTTCTTCTCGCCTTCTTCTTGCGTCCCACCCTCCTTCCCCCTGGCCTGGACAGACCTAGAGGAGTTTGATTGTGACCTCTCTTTCTACCACCTCTTTACTATAGGTATATGCTCTGCTGTGCATATTTTCCTGGATCAGGCTGTAGGTCACCCTTTCACTTCTCCCTTGTTTATAGAGGTGGACTTCTTTCCAGTTATTCTGGTACTATTTTTAGCTGGGCCTAGCTCACAAACGAGATCTGAGGTAACTCACGCCTAGCATTGTGGGATATAAGGGGAGCCTCGAGCCGGTGGAACCAACTCTCGAGCTTTTAGAGTGGCAGTCGGGCCGAGGTCGGCTCCGAACCCATCCAGCAAGAAGAAGGCGAGAAGAAGACAACTAACATGGAACGTTATGGTAAGAACATAACTTCTATTTATGGTCCAATGGTCCAGTGCTGCAAATGTATTTTATTATTTTGTTCTTGTATTCACCACATGTGAAGCAGTGTGATTGTGAGATCTGTAGGCCCAAGACTGATGGTACAGTATCTTGCTATGTAAGTGGAAAGGATTAACCAAGAGCACAATATTATGGGTGAAGATTTGGGGACTTTTGAGATATAAAACCTAGTGTTTTAGGGAAGAGCCTGATGCACTTGATTAGGAGCAGGTTATTAAAGCATTACTATAAAGAAAAGAGGTTTAAGAATCGAGCCGAAATATAATTGAAGAATAGTGGATAAATGCCAGTGGAACAGCTATTTTTTTCTTCTGTCTCCCCAGTTCTGTAAATCTACTACTGTATAATATTAAGAGGAATGAATTCTTCTAGTAGGGGATAAGAGATGAATAGATATGGGGTGTGTCAGAAAACCAGTTATGTAGAAGGATTAATAAATACTAAGTCAAGCAAGTTATATTTTTTATTTTCACTGAACTACTGAAAAGTCTCATGCATTTGTCACTTCAGAGGAAATACTGTAACAGTGTAATTTGCACAGTCTTGTAAATATGTTCTCTGCTGGGTTTGTTTGTTGACTTGGTTCTGAGCAATAAAGTTTTTTTGCAAAATAAACAATTGGGCAAAGAAAACCTAATCATAGTCCAACTTACTTAACCCACTACTTCAAAAGAGCAGATCAGTTAGAGATATGTTAACTGAATGTAGGGTCACTCAGAATATATCCAATTATATTACAGTGCCACACACTACAAACCAGAAAGGGAGCACAAATTCTACAGAGGTGCAAGCCTTCATTTTCTCCAATGTAAGGTACTTCACCTCCACACACCTCAAATGGCTGTGAGATCATAAAACCTGGAATTTAACGATGCTTTTATTCTCACTTCCACCAGATTTTATTACCTCAGAATTAGTGTAACTCTGCAAGAGTGTGTTTGGGGGTACAAGGGGTCTTGTCATCATCAAAACCTTATTTGGTGAAATTTAACATATTTGCTGAAAGGGTGTTTGTTGATTTGTTCACAGAACTGAATTAAGACTGTTTCTAAATACTGCTGCATTTGCTTTGCTTACTGCAGATTTTGAAGGAGTGGGATTGGTAAATCTGGCTATAATGAATTAATTTTTGCTGACTTTAGGTTGGCCTAAAGTTTCAAATTATGGCTAGCAAGCAAACATTTTGACTGTTCTAATATTTGGAACCTGTGACTAATGATATACTGAAGATTATTTCCAAATTATGTACAGTCTGCAAAATACCACCTTTACTGTTGCATCCCATTTGGAATAGTAAAATACCCTTGTAGCCAACAAGGTTTGGTTTGTTGGATCTCATTCCTTAGTGAACTTCTCACTAGGAAATACTACTAAACCGCTAGAGAAGAGCAGATGAGTCCTTTCTCCCCAGGTCAATTACTTGTAGCCATGCATAAATGCTCTAGGCCCCCTCCTTCTGCAAACACTAATTACTATTCTATGTATTGTTAACCTTCTCCCTGGTAACAGGACATTTCCCATCACTGGCACATCCTCTACTTCTACACAAGGAATACATTTTGCCATAGATGTGAATTCTGTCAGGAAGGATATAGTTGGACATATCAGACGATGTTACAACACTGACCCTCATCCCGACTGTCTTTGGGTATAAGGATTCAGTACTCAAGCTCATACCAGTTCATCATAGACTTCATGAGTGTTAATGCCATTGACCTCAGGAAAAAAGAAGCAGAAGCTAGTGCTGTGGCATAGAGAGATGAAGTTCTGAGTATGACCCAGGTGACTCTGGTTTGTATAGTGCTGTTTGTACTGGAAGAAATGACAGAGGAAAAGAGGGAGAGAGAGTGAGAGATGGGGGGGGGGGGGTGCCAAGGCAGTGCCTGGTTGCTTCTCTTACCAGGAAGGGATTAGTTCAGCATGTCCAGGGTGCATATGCCATCCTAGGTTCCCTGGTGGAGACCAGAGATTGTGCAGAGGTGCTTCTTGGAAAGAGGGGAAGGACTTTGAAGATTATTGTCACTCATGGAAGTGGGTGACACCCATTGTGATGGCCTATTGCATGCCCTCCCTTGGATGTCGATGCAGTTGCTGAAAAGATGACTGTCATGACATGACTATGCCCTTGCCTTGTAAAGGGAAATTAATGGATGATGGCAGCCATGACTATGGCTTGGCGGTTAGCAGTCATTGAGGTGAAAGAAAATAGAGTAAATAAGAAACAGCAGCTGAGATATTTGCAGAACAAGTGTAGGGAAGTGATCTGCAGCCAGTGCTCAGAGTCCAAATCCATTGAATCTAAATTATGATCACAGCCACTGTTTTGGAAATCTTAACAGCCTCTGCATGGAGGATGTTCCTGTCCTTATTCAGTAACTATAAATAGAAGCACTTTGCGTATTTCTAGTTTTTATGGATTTTAATAGTACACTTAAATAATGGATGTATTTTAGTTTGCAGACACTTTTATTTTATTTAGATGCTATGCCTTTAATAGCTCTTAAATGAAGTAGTTTTGATGTTAATTAATATCATACTTTTAAATGTTTGGTTCACAGCTGATAAAGCTCCAGGAGGGAGAAGAAATTATTTATTGTGCTGTTTTCCTAAGGGTGGAACTGAATCAATTTATGGAGATGAGTGTGCTGTCATTTTTATTTCTTATGGCATCATTTAAACTTTACATGTGGCTACCAGTGGCCACATTACTATGTTGAGTTTCAACTGCATGTAAGCAATACCTCTCAACTGTCCAGATTTTCACAGAATGTCCTGATTTTTTTCTCATATTTTTGTCTGTTCCTCATACAATTTTGGTTTTCTAATAAACCATTATCAAGGATGGCAGTCAGAAAGTAATGACAGACATTTGAGTTTCAGACTTCTATCCCTTCAGAAAATTCATGCTAATGCAAAAACTATTATTCTATCAACTTTCTAAGTTTGTAAGAGCAATCCTTAAAAATTGTTCCTATTTTTGGGCCTTTCTCCTCCCATTATGTATGGCTTTGTCCATATTTATTGATCTAAAAGGTTGAGACATACATAAGACATTTTCTCCATCTAAATGTATTTGAGCTTCCATTCACCAAGGTAAAAGGATGGAAGTGGTAGAATGTGAGGATTGCAAGTACTGGATGAAGGAAACATTACCTAGCAATTGTGGGAAAAGAAATAAAAGTATATATATATATATATAAATCTCTTACAAACATGTTTACCATCTTAATAAATATATTTCTAATTCAGGAAAATACTGGCAAGTAATAGATGGCCCTACATCCCAGCTAACTGTGGACACGCATGACGTATCCCTTGGTTCTTACACCATGGAAGTGACTGTTTACCATTATAGAGGACGTCAGAAATTCATTCCTATTGGGAAAGGCACATCTCAGTTCGCTATCACAGGTAAGTGACTTGTGGCATGTTTCTGAGTTTTGCCATGTAAGCAGAGAGAGCTTTTGAGCTATCAAAGGTATGTTGGAGAACTTTAGAATTAAACAAACACATGAAGAGACAGTTTTACAGCCATGATCATTCAGTGTGTTAACTGCCTGGTTTAATATTCTTAATATGTTTCTGTTTTATAAAACCCGACTAAAATTACAGTATAAACAGACAAGACAATATACAGTTTGGTTCTGTGTTAAATGTTTGTATTCAGAACTGAAATACTTTGGAATTCCATCCATCCACTTAGCCATCTCGTCTTTGTGAGGTTCATGGTGGTAGTTAGTGGAATGGCATAGACCAAACCTCCCTTTTCTCATAGAAGATTCCCCAGCTCATCCTGTAAAACCCATAGGAATTCTCAGGCAAGCTGAATGATATAACCTTTTCTGCATGCCCTGGATCTGCCCTTGCACCTCCTACCAGTGGATTTTACCAGGGAAGGCTCCCATGATAAGCATTCAGAGGGCATCCTCAGTAGGGTGTCCAGATCACTTCATTTGAGTCCATTCATTCCAGAGGAACAATGGCTGTACTCTGAGTTTCTCTGGTTTAACTTCTCCAAGTCTTTTGGGTTTCTAATACTATGACAGGAATGGACCCCATTCCTAAATCAGGGTATGATTAAAGTTTATGAAATTAGTATTGTTTGTTTTTGGTGTTAGTCAAAAGTGCCATTTGCAACACCCACAATGTGCTCGGAATTGACCCCTTCTGTAATTCATATGGAGTTGCATGTATCAGTAACATCTCTAAATTTGACTGTAATTTTTTTTATTAGACCTATTGTTCCTACTACTACTACTGGAATGTTCTGGTTATCCTTCTTCCACATTGCTCTCATTTCTGCCTGCAAATCCTGGTATTTTATGACTTTGTCTCTCTGTACATAAGACACTGTAATCACTGGGTCTAGCAGTTTCAATGATCAGTGCTGCTTTTGTGTTTTTTTCTTGGACTACTATATTTGTTTTTCTCTCACCTGTTTTTTGAATTGTTGGTGATGGGTGATCCCATGGGATTTACAATACATCATTCTCTGTACTTTGTGGTTCATGTTTCCAGTGCTTCTCAACTACATCAATGTTGTAGTGTTTGCACAATCCCTAATTCAGTAGTCTTGCTTCATTATTGTACCTTACAGTATACAAGCCTTCTACCATGAGTGTATTAGATCCAACAACATGTGTGACTGTCTCCAGTTCTTTTTTTACAGAACCTGCATTTGTCTGTTTTTCACACATGCTCAATGCACTTTTTAAACCAATGTGTACATAGTCCACTATTCTGTGTCACCATTATTAATCTTTCATCTTTTGATTTCAGTTCACCTCTCCTTGACCATTCCTGCATTTAATCCTGACCAACTTGAGGTTGTTCTATGAGATCTCTGTACTTACCACAATATATATACCTGTTTCACATTCCTTTCCTTTCCTTCTCATCTGGTTCTTCTCCTTATATTCTTTTTTTTTTTTTTTGGTACATTCAGTTGCTGTTTGATTTTTGTTACCTCTGATTTCATTTCCATTCCCACTGACACCAATATACTTCTGCTAAACTAAGCATGGAATGGAAATAAACTTAGACCACTTCTCCTTATGTTTTAAAACTTTCACTATGTTTGGATTTGATGAGGTCAACAGATATGTATGCAGTCACACGACTGCAGATCTGTACATGTAATCAGTTTTGAGGAGTCTCATACCTCTTTCAGAACGAGGAATATATAATCTTGGTATATCATTTGATAAATATGAAGCATTTTTCTTGTTTTCCTGTGCAACTTATCCATTACCTTTTGGGGACAGTCATTAACCCCAAAATTATAATTTAGAACAGGAAGAGCAAATTGGTTTATACCCTGAACGTTATTCCTAGGTGTCAAGGCTGTTTTCAGTATTAGTTTGTCTTTTGAGGTATTCCTTACTGAGTTTTATTTGCATTTGTTCATCTTTTATTGCCGATCCTTCATCAGTTCTCAAATATTTATACACTCCCTCCTGGTCAAGCTCCTTTATATCAAAGTCCTGTCCCAGATTAAAATTTTCTTGGTACTGCAAATTTCCTGCTTTAAACGTTACCTTTGCACACTTATCAGGATCAAATGGCATTCTTATATCATGTGCAAAAGTTTTAACCACTTGACTTCGTGCTTTCAACTCCTCATCTGATGAACTGTATAGTTTTAAGAAAATAGATGAGATGCCTTTGAAACGTTTTTTTTTTTTTCTGGGAGCCAAACTGTAACCATGGCCTAGTTGGTTAAGTAAATAGCTTAATGGGTTACAGGGAGGACAAAACAGCAGCGGTGACAAAGGACCACCCTGGAATATCCCTCTTTGATTTTTTATCCCTGGGATAATAAGTTGCCCTTTGTCATGGTTTAACTGCAAAGTGGTTTTAAACTGTTTCATGGTCAATGCAATGTAATTGATCAATGCAGGTTGTATCTCGTATATCTGTAAGTGTTCCTGTATCCATGAATGTAGGATGTTGTCAGATGTTTTTTGTAATCTTTCCATGTCATACTTAGATTATTCTCCTTTTTACAATTCTCTGTTTTGGCTTTATTTAGCAACAATTGCTTATTTCTTCCATTTGACTTTCTTTTGCAGCCTTTTTGTTCCAGTGCCATGATTGAGTTTTTTTCTAAATGACTATAAACTCTGTCTTCATCAATTCTATTATATAGTTTGTACATAACTAGCAAATGGTCTATAAATATTAGGATGGCTTACAGCTTCACTCTTAAGGAGTTTAATTTTTCTTGTTAACTTTGTTGGTGTCTGGGATTCACATATAAGTAATTCTTACTTTGGGCTAAATCTTTGTATAATGATGTTAATGCGTTTCGCAAGATATTAGGTACTGCAGCTGGTTCTGGTATTTTCCATTTAGGAGCGTTTCTTAATTTTGTTTTACTTTCACTGGCCATAAATTCACCCCATTTCATATCTTCTAAACTAGAACTCCTTATTGCTTCTTTCATTTTTTCTCTCCATTCAGCATCTTTGTTATGTTCCACAAGGTGTTCATAAATATTTCTCCAAATGTGTCTATCTTTTCTTTTTGGTAGCATTTCTATTCCTTTTGCTTCCCAGTTCTGTATAAAACTTTTTTTTTTTTTTGCTTATTTTTCCATTGTATTTATCTGCATAACTTCTAAGTTTTTTTCTGCCTGTGTTGATATCTTTAGTTTATTATTTGCAATAGTGCAGGATAGATCCTGGTCTGTTTTGATACTATGTGTTGCTTTTACCAAGTCTATCTTTTTAAATATTTTTGTTGATTTGTTCCCTCGTCTGTATTCTTCTAACAGTGACACTTCTTGTCTTAATTGCTTTATGGTTGTCTCTATTCAGTGCTTCCTTGGAGACATTTTATTTCTTCCCTTCCTTTCCCTTATTGCTCTGTGTTTTTGTGGTAAGATTTTATCCTGTTTGGCATCTACTTCTCAGAGGTCCAGACCAACACAGTTCGCTGACAATTGCAAGCCATTATTAACTCCCCGAGTGATATAGATATCTTACAGAAAGGCCTCACTGAGACCAGTGACTGGTGTTGAAACCGTGGCCTTAAGCTTAATGCCAAAAAATGCGTCACCATTCCCTTTGGGAGAAACTCAGTTCCCACTAATTACCACATTGATGGTAGCCCATTGAAGACTGAAGGCATTATAAGAGATCTGGGGACACAAGTTGACAGCAACCTCTCCTTTGACCACCAGTTTGCCACTGTGGTCAGAAAGTCCTTGTATGTGGCTCATCTCATTACCAAGGGTTTTGCATCCAGGAAGAAAGAGGTCATCATCTCTCAATACTCTTCCCTTATTAGACCAATCATCGAGTATAATGCCCCATTTGGCATGTACCTCACTAAACACCTGCAACAGCTGGAAAGGCCACAAAATTACCTCATGAAGAGGATCCTAGGCCTTAAACACATGCCCTACATGGACAGACTTTGTTGCGTCTTTCGGCTTTTCCCGGTTAGGGGTCGCCACAGCGGAACTCCGGTCCGCTAATGATTGGTAGGTGATTTTTGCATGCTGAGTTACCAGCCCTGACATGGACAGACTAAAAAAAAAAAAAAACAGCTTTTCCTCTATCTCTTATTGTCTATTAAGAGGCGATCTCTGCTTGACTTGCAAAGCCATGTCTGACCCAGCCCTGTTAGAAGTGTTACACCTAAAGAAATCCCAATCCCTCCACACCATACGCTCCAGGGACCTCAACCTCTTTAACACAATCAACAGAATATGATGGAGGGACAGGCTCATAACCCAGAGACTGCTCATGCTCTGGAATAGACTTCCCATGCATATCAAACAGAACACCTCACTGGCCCTTTTCAAGAGAAATCTTGAGTGGATGGGAAATAGAAAATTCACCCCGGGGATCACTCCAGTGGCGCTACTTGATAGAGGCACCAGGAACTAATGGCAGCATGATGCCAGGACACTTCTATGGGCTAGGTTTGTAAAGGCTCCAGGGCCGTTGGCCTAGTATACACGTATGAACCTACAAACCTTTATTAATTTAACTGCACAGTACTTCTGTTATATCACATGAATTTTTCTCAATAGTATTGATTACTGTTGTTTATCTGCTTTATCAAATTTCTAATATTTTGGGTTTTGTTTATTTTCTGTAATCTATTTCTTTCATCAATCTTAATATGTCTATTTATCCCTATTAAATCAAGCAACTTTTCCCTTATATCATTTTCTTCTAAACTGAAAGCACATTCTTTGCTCTGTCTTTCCTACGAGCATTCTGCAGAAAGTTCCAGAACACCTTCATATGACATATTCTGTTCAGATGCATCCTGCATCGTCTGCTGCTCCTTCATATGGGAACACATCAGTGCATCACTCCACAACATTGCCTGTGTTAAAGTTGCCACCATTTCCTGCTCCTTCCCTTGCTGTGCAACTTCAGCTGAATTTTTATGACAGTTTCCTACATAAGGCTCTAAAGCATCATCATGTGGCAAGTCTTCAGGTGCCTCCCACTCCATCTGTTTCTCCTTGGTTTGAGGGCTCATTGTTCCATCATGCTGTGACATTACTTGGGTTGGATTTTCTACACTAAATGCTTCACTTCATAAGTAATCCATAAATTCAGTTTTACTTCTTAAACTTCTCCATTAATAATCCTCTTTTCTACTTTCCCCCTATATCACTAAGCTTCTCAGCTACTCTGTAACCAAACCCCATTTTTGCCTCTTGTATCTGAGATCTCATTCTTTTGCCCAATAAACAAATCTCACTATGATGGATGAGGACAGGACATAGACTGGACCAGTAAATGAAGATCTTTGTTCTTTGACTGGTCTCTCATTTTGTTACCACATTTGAGTACAGCACTTGCAGTAATGCTGCTGCTGTACCCATCTGCTGCTCAGTCTCTTGATCTCGTCTGCCTAAACTTTTGAACAAGACCATAAGATACTTAAACACTTTCACATGAAGTAGCTATTCCCTTTTCACTGACAGAAAGTAATCCGCTCATTGATGTTAAGGATATATAATAAGTTCCAGACTGTGATACTGAATTAACAAAGTTGCAAAGCTACTTAAACCACACTAAAACATGACTTATTACTATTTTTGTCCCAAATGTTTGCATTTTTTATGAATCTTCCCTGTGCAGAAAAGTAATAAACATATTTTAAATCTTAGTGCTAAAATTCTGTTCACTTAATGCAAAATCTTCATTTGGGTTTAAAAATAAGTTTGGTTTGGTTTTGAGAAATTACATTTGTCACATTCACGATATTTTTCAAAGAAATAAGTATTCTAATACTGGGACCCTCCTCAATGGGTTTGCAATTGATATTATCCTTCCTTCTGCATGAGTTTGTCATATTTTCCTCTCAGGTTTTCCCTGGGGGGCATATATGCTATGTGCCGGTATTAATTGTAATGTCATTTGCACCTTGAGTCTGCTAGCTGTTTTCTGATGCTCACACAGTTTAGATTTTGAGCATCACACTTGTTGAAGAAAAGTTCTGACATTCGATGCCTGTTGCGCCAAAGGCTTCTGTGTGTCATTATAGCTACAAAACACTGCCACTGTTTCTGCTGTGTGGTAGAGAATGATGTAAAGAACTGCATAACCGTGACAGGATTATCCCAGCCACCCGTAGCAGAAAGTGGCTTTTATCTACCTAACTACAATGAGAATGGTAGAGTTTGAAAGTATACAGGGTGGGGATTGCATGAGGGTCCTACATTTGGTGGCAGGCCTTTGTTGCAGCATTGTTAAAGGCCTAAAGATTCAGAGGGCAAGGCAGTGGTCACATTCTCCTGGAGATATGCCCACTCTCTTCGGATGTGCTACTAGTCTCTGCATTTTGCATCCTTGCTCTCAGTTAACAAGGCCTTCAGTTCAAGCTCATCCTCTGCTTCAGTAGATACTTAGTGATGGGAGAGTACACCTCTGGAGGTGGCAACTCGGGGAGTACAACCTGAGTGTAAGCACCACCAGTTTCTTGGTCATTCAGTTAAAGCACATTAACAACCATACTAACAAAAAAAAAAATGATAGTTACGACAATAAAAACAACAAAAGAAGATCCAAATGACCGCTCTACACTTGCAAATGCCAATCAATCTGCTGCCTTGACTTTTCACCTTCACAGGATCTGACATCATAACTACACCAGCCCCTTTATATAGGTTACAACCACTAATTATTCAGTCATTATATAATTATACTTATTCTTAAAACGATATATAATACACCATGTAAACATATATGAACTTAAGCCCATAAGGCATAACAACTTACCCAACACTCTAGTCATAGGTGACTCTATAGTCAGGCACACTGATGTTCCACTCGCCAGGCTAAACAAGGAGAAAGTTACTGTCAGCTGCCTGTCGGGTGCCAGGATCCGCCGCATAATGCACGCACTCATTTTGCTCCACAACAAGTGTAACTATGACTGTGTCATTGTCTGTGTTGGTGTGAATGACCTGAGAAGTACCTCCCTGGGCTACATGAAAAAAAGACATGGAGGAGCTCCCTGATGTTGTAGCCCAGGCAGGTATGACCCTAGCCCTGAGTAGCATCCTGCCATCACCCAGAATGATACCACAGTACAAGGATAAAATTATTGACTTCAACAATTGGCTAAACTTCTGGTGTCATTCTAAGGGGATCCATTATCTGTCTGCCTGGGATGACATGATTGACAAACCACGATTCTTTGCCGGAGATGGCCTGCACCCCTGTCACCCTTGGGATTCCGGATACTGGCTAAGGCTCTTACCACCCCTATAGTGCCTTTTTTAGGCAAGGTTCAAATGACAAATTTGCTACCGTAACAGGTACAAGTAAGCAAAATTTGAGGGTAATGCTACTCATTGCTAGAAGTCAACCTCAAAATGCACTCACTTGAGGCACTCCTTAAAATGGAGAACATCTGCATCTGTGCAGTGACAGAAACCTGGTTCAAGGCTCTAGAGAGCACCCCTGCATTGCCAGGCTATAATTCATACCACACCTTTCGGACACCTAACCTGGACCGAAACACTAAAGGTGGAGGCGTGTCCATATTCATTAAGGATATCCACATCTCCAGGCTAGTTGCTCAGCATATTGCATCCGAGATTATCCAAGTGCAACTAACTCTGAGCAAGACCGCAATCCAAATTGTAGCTTGCTACAGATCCCCCACCATGCCCCAGGATTCCCACTCCTCATTTCTTGATACACTGGACAATATTAGGGTACAACCCAATACTCTAATAATGGGTGATTTCAACTACCCCATTATTAACTGGGAAAACTACTTATGTACCAACTCTTTTGCTCAATGTTTTCTGGAATTCATAAATTCCAATGCCTTGGATCAACTTATCCACACCCCCACCAGGGGCAGCAGTATCCTAGACCTAGTCATTACCAACATGGACGACTGGTGTTCCACACCAGAAGTCAATTCCTCGTTGGTCAGATCCGATCACAAGCTAATCACCCTAGACATCCACATCCTGCCCCCACCCCCTAGGGAAACCACCGTAAAATATTTCTCCAAAGCCAGCTTCACGCTTCTTAAGACAGAAATGGCAAACGTCATGACACCCATGCAGATGGACAGTAGAGGTACGACTGTTGAATGCTACACAAATGCACTTTATAAGCAGTTACACAAGTGCATGGATCATGCTATCCCTAACAGAACCAAGATGCTATCCTCCAAAAAAAGGAAGCCAATCTGGTGGTCCCCTGCCATAAACAAACTCTACAACAGAAGAAAGAAACTGTTGCAAAAAAGAGTAAAATCCTATGATTGAAGGAACTCCCTGGTCAGCCTCAGTAAGAGGATGAGATCCCTCATAAAATCCTCCAAAGTTAGTTACGAAAACAAAATCACCACTGATTCTAAAGACAACAACAAAGCATTCTATAGCTAAGTCAAGAATCTCAATGGCAACACTCAGATCTGCTCTGAGTTACAGCACAATAGCACTAAATATACAGAACCAACTGATATTGCCAACATCCTGGCGGATAGGTCCAGTGCTAACTTTACCCCCCTCTCACCCCCTAAGGGCCCCATCTCTATACCGGAAGAATCCAAAGTTCCTTTAATCATGGCTGCACAGGTAAAAACCACACTCTCCAAAGCCAAGAACACAGCATCCATGGGACCTGACAACATCACAGGCTGCGTTCTACACAAACTACAGAACGAAGTTGTCACCCCACCTAAATACCATGTTCAGTCATAGCCTCACCTCAGGCTTTGTGCCCACTGAATGGCACACAGCGACGGTTAGCCCACTCCACAAAGGGGGAGCCACCACAGACCCCGGGAACTACCACCCCATTAGCCTGACGAGCCTGGTTTGCAAGGCCATGGAACGTATCATCATGGAACTTATAAACAAAGACATTGGTAATCTCCAAACTCTGGATCCCACCCAGTTCGGGTTTGTAAAAGGCAGATCATGTCTCCTAAACCTGATAGACTTCCTTGAAGCAGTCACCAAAGCCGTAGACATTGGAAAGGTGGTTCACACAGCCTATCTAAATCTCGCTAAGGCATTCGACACCATCCCGCACTCTGGAATTATAGATAAACTCACAAAATTAAATATAAATCCTTATGTCACAAGATGGGTGGCCAACTGGCTCACTGACAGAACCTACAATGTGAAAGTAGCAGACTCCAAATCCGACTTCAGATCAGTGACAAGTGGAGTACCACAGGGTTCAGTCCTGGGTCCTCTCCTGTTTGGTATCTACTTCTCTGAAGTACAGGCTAACACAGAAGGTCTTTGGCTAACAAAGTTCGCAGATGACTGCAAACTAGGAGCCATAATCAAAACTCCTAACGATGTAGACATCCTACAAAAGGGCCTCACTGAGACAGAGGCCTGGTGTCAAAGCCATGGCCTCAAGCTCAATGCCAAAAAGTGCATTGTCACCCCCCCTTTGGTAAAAACTCTGCACCCATGAATAACCACATAGGCGGTAGTCTACTTAACACTGAAAGTATGATAAGAGACCTTGGGACACAGGTGGACAGTAGTCACATCACCACAGTAGTCAGGAAATCCTTCTACATGGCACATCTCATCACAAAAGGTTTCTCATCCAGGAAGAAAGAGGTCATTGTTCCTCTCTACTCGTCACTCATTAGACCCATTATAGAGTACAATGCCCCTTTTGGTATGTACCTCACAAGACATCTACAACAACTGGAAAGGTCACAGAAGTACCTCACAAAGAGGATTATCGGCCTCAAACAGATGCCCTATGCAGACCATCTCAAAAAACTCCAGCTTTACTCCATTGCATATCGCCTACTCAGAGGCGATCTCTGCCTAACATACAAAGCTATGTCAAACCCAGAGCTGTTGGACATGCTCCACTTAAAGAAATCCCAATCCCTCCAAGGTACATGCTCTAGGGACCTAAACCTTGTCACCACAATAAACAGAACATGCTGGAGGGATAGATTCCTGTCCCAGAGACTTCCCATACTCTGGTACAAACTAACTATTTATATCAAAGCTCCTCATTAGCACTCTTCAAGAAAAATCTTGATGATTGGATGGGAAATAGGAAATTCACCCCGGGAATCACTTCCGCCACTCTGCTCGACAGGGGCACAGGAAAGTAATTTTCTTGGGTGGTGAAAGCCAGGGTACCTTTTTGGCTAGGCTTATATAGGCCCTAGGGTCAATATCCTAGTACCTACTTATGAACCTACGAACAAAATTTTGATCAAATCCACCTATACACTGTTATGTATTAATATATAATTCATATATTAATTTCTTGATTTAAACCCGTAGGGTGTAAAATGCCATAATTTAATATTATTTTAGTTTCTAAATACAATAAACTAGCTTCAACATCCCTACATCTGGGTAACAATGGCTTGATCAGTACACTAAAAAATAATTCAGTTTACCTTCCTTCATGTTTATTCAAAAAATGAATTGCAGCAGGGCTGTTTTAATTTTTCTTTCTGATGTTGCCATATGCCTGTTATATGAATTTCAGCCTTTCCTTTAGTTTGGTCCACATACCACATTTATAGGGCTGCAACTGTGCTAATTAATTTTCAGCATGAAAATGCATGGCCACTTCTTAGAGCTGTCAAATTATCCACTAAAGCCTCCACCCAGAGACAAAGTGATTTCTACTTTAAACTTTTCCCACAGATCCACAACTAAAATGATTTTTGGAACATACACACTACCATTAATTTTATTTCCATATAAATCCTTGACTCTGGATCAGATTTTGCATCGGCCTCATCTAAAAGTCCCTATTTTGCCATAACCCCTTTGTGCTGTTACCAAATCAAAATTCAACAATTCTTTCAGGTTCACATTTTTCCTGTATGGAAAAAATATCAGCAACCTTCCAGATCATTGGGAACAGTCACTTAAGTCACCTGGGTGGAGCTTGGTGTTGTCATTTGAGACCAAGGACTCCTCTCTAGGCTTCCTCCAAGCTCAGCAGAGCATGATGGCTATGTCCACTGGGTCCTCCTTTAGTAGATCTGCTGCTCATGCTCTAGAATTCAAACAGTGCTTTGAAATAATGTGAGACTTGTCCTTGTATGTGTGGACATCCTTCCTTAGAAAACATGGCCTGATCTCAACAAAGAAGTCCAGTGTAGTCCTGATATGCAATGATTGTTATGTATCTCTCTGAGAAACAATTTCTTGATGTCTGACACTTGATGCCTTCCCTTCTCAAGTTTGTCCCTACATGCATCATCTGTGAAGAAGCACATCAATTCTTAGACTAGAGGATGATGGGTTTCACATTCATATCTCATGTAAGTTGTCAAGACAGTCTGGAGGGCATTATCTCCAAGATGGATAAAGAAAACGAGATGATCTCTGTTGGTGACCCATCATTTGCAAAACAGTGAAGCTCATAATGTGTACTGTGGACTGGCCTAGAGCCCACATTCCTTCCCAAAGAAATGTTTGAATAGGCCTCTGGGTAAGGAGTTGTAGGAATCCTTGGTCATTGATCTACAGAGCCTGTCATTATGGATTCCAAGGTGGATAGTTCCTACAAAGCCCACACTGAAGGGAGTGAAATCCTGACCAGATATCCTAGATCTCACTTATTTGTGATCTCTTAATTCCAGCATGAGATCAGAGGCCACACCATTTTTGCCACATTGCTGCCTGACAAGGAGTCTGGAGCAAAGGACAGTGTGGTCTGGAGTGTTCCCATCTGCTCCGATGGGGCTAAGCTCACTAATCTGTTTGTCTCACCTTTTCAGGTTTTATTCCTAGTGATCAAGCATTAGAAAAAACATATAGCTCCTTCTTATGTCTAGACTCAAGGAGAAGTTGGCCAAGACTCTTTCTATGGCTTCCATGTTGTGCTACCATGTAGCTTACTGTAATTTTCACTGTGATAATGCTATGGCCAGTGCAGCAGAAACCAGTGTTTTCTACACAAAGTAGTGTGGTTGAGGCTATAGGAGGCTCTCTTTCCTTAAGGATAAACTCAGTCAGTCTATCCTGGATGTCCTGTTCTGAGAGATCTCTTTGGCCAGTCTTTCAGTTATCTGGTAGATGATCTCTTGAAGAATAAATGGGTCTTCACAGCAGTACTCTGTTAAATTACTCAAAGCCATTGTAATGCTTCTCATCTACTTTTGTACCATTTGTACATTTCTTTATATAGTGGAGCTTTTCTCACTGTGCCTCAGTTGAAAGGAGGCAACGTATGTCCAGATGGACAATCCCGGTAAACAAATGCTAATAAATAAATATATAAACTAAGAGCCTTTATTACCTCCCAGCCCTCCCCTCCTTCTTCTTTTCTTTGATGCTGTGCCAACCCCCCAAGATGAAGATGTTATGTACAGGCTGAGGAGGGCTAGAAAGCATCGGGCAGTCCTACCCATTAGGAGGTTCCAGCAAAGTCACCAGAGATGAAGATTGTGTGTGTGTGTGTGTGTGTGTGTGTGTGTGTGTGTGTGTGTGTGTGTGTGTGTGTGTGTGTGTGTGTGTGTGTGTGTGTTTGCGCATGCTGGGGAGGGTTATTTCAATTTGCCTTGTCTTCCAAGGCAATCGTGAATGATCAGTGGATTCTCAGCATGATAATACATGACCACTTTTTAGTGCTGTAAAATTTTCCTCAAGTAAAGGCTCCAACCAGAGTCAAAGTGATCTCCATGAAACTGTTGTAGGAGGCCCAGACTCTTCCTCATCAGAGGAACAATAGAGGCTTTTGATTCTTTGGAATGAAAGCACAAGTTCTATTTCTATCTCTTCTTAGTTCCAAAGGAGACGAGATTTCCATCCCATCCTGGAACTCAAAAATTACATCTGGTAGGTCCGGCTTTAAATGGTGGTTCTCCAAAGATCGTGCCCATAATGGTGACTCTAAAGGGGGATCATACCCCTGGTGTTGTATTACACCTGGATAGAGTTGCTGGATGCAGTAGGTTCTTTCTGGCACATCACAGGCCGAGGTCCACACAGGAGGTTCCTTTGATTTGCTGTGGGTGTACACCACTGTCATTAAACAGCCATACTGTTTGGTTTATCTTGTGTGCCTAAAGTGTTTACCAAGGTGATAGCTACTGCAGCAGAAGTCTTGCATGAAGAGGAATGCCATTTCTTCCCTTATGTGGATGACTGGCTTCTAGTGACACCTTAAAGGGAAGTCATGATAACATCCCCTATAGTAAATGCTGCCTTGGATGCAATCAATAAGGTGACCATAAACTTATTCTGCATTAGAAGATTGCCTTTCTTGGTGTGAGCTGTGAGCTGAGCATGCTCAGATGTTAGTTGTTCCTGCTTGTGGAGGGAGCCAAAGAGGCCATGATTTTTCAGATGCCTTGACCTTATTACCCTGTATAGTGATGTTGCACAGATCTCAGGCTTGAGCCCACTTTCATTTTCTGGGCCTGATGGCCACTATGATCTTCATGGTGCCTTTCATCTGGTTGAGGATATGGATGTTGTGATCTGTGAGGTTTCAGTAACTGCAGACTCATCATATATTCATGATGTCCTGTTGGTGTCAACCTCCTGTTGTTACTCTTAGGAGCAGTGAATAGTCTCCACTGATGTAAAGGTGGGTCTCCTTTTTCCTGCAGCCAAGTATGCCAGATGTGCTAATGATGGCTGCTTCACTAGTGGAATGGGGAGTTCTAAACTAGCTTCATCACAATTCAAGGGAAGTGGTCTCATCACTAGAAGGGGCTCCACATTAATTAGTCAGAGCTCCATGCAATCGCCCTAGCCTCAAAATCTACAGAGGGAAAGCTGCTTCCAGGGCTTCCCATGATCCAGTCTGACAACTATTCCATTTTGTGGTACCTAAATGAACAAGGAAGTACATGGCTATAGCTCCTGTGTAAACATGAATTGCAGGTCTAGCAATGCACCATAGATGGGGACACCAGTTTTTTAGTTGTTCACATTGGGTTAAAGTGAGTGGGCTCCCTGGTTACTCCTTCAATTTTCTTTTTGAACTGAGGGTTCCAGAGACTCTTTTCTTTGGCAGTTGGATTCCTGTACACTGTCCCTGTACTCCCAGAAATGATTTGTTTAATCGAAAAAGTCAGGAAATAAAGGTAAAAAAAACCATACCCATGTTGCCCGTTGGTGACTGAGAAGAGAGTTTTTCAGGTTTTCATGTTTTCATATATGTGATGGTAAAGAAAACCCTCTTGGATCAAGTAAAAGATACCATGTATAGCAGAGGTGGTCAAACCTGCCAGAATGCTTCTACCCAAGATATAATCTGCCAAGTAGAAGGCCTTCTCCATTTGAATAGAAGATTATTCAGTGGCATCTTAATGTGTCAGTATACAGGTGCTCTTGACTTAGCTCAGGCTTCCATATGGCTTTGATCTCAGTTCTATACTTAAGGTATATCTGTCAGGTATTTCTACCCTTCATGCCCTGGGAAAGATCTAGTTGTGGGATATCATTGATGTTCCTCAAAGTAATTCTACATCCCTGCCCTCCTTGGGTTGTTAAACTCATGATGGACAGCTTTGGTTCTTCCATCTGAAGCCACTAATTTCTTTTCCTTGCTTTCTTTGCAGGAACAGAAGCCAAGGAAGATAAAAAATTGTTCACTCCCTGGATATGCACTATTTGCTCAGGTTCTGCTTAATGAGAGTGCATGAGGTTTAGGAGGCTGGAATTGCTATTTGTCTCTTTTGCCTTATGGAAGAAAGTGCTAACAGCTACAAAGCAAACCTTTTTCAAGTAGACTGCAAAATGCATTATCTTTTGCAATTGGGTAGTAAGTCAGTCACTGGAAAATGGTGTTGTCATAGACCACCATAGTACTACTGTTCTGGTTTTAGTAGTTGCTTCAAAAATGTCTTCTCAGACATTTGTGCGTTCAGTACTTGGTCACTGGTTCTTGCCTTTGCTAAGTATTATTGCTCAGATCATAACTCCAGGAGTCTGGCCTACTCTGATACCTTGGAACTCAGCTTCCCAAGATTTAGCCTCTTGACTGTTTTCTGGCTTCTGCCACCCTGAGTAGATTTGCTGTTTGAGATACTTCCCAATTATAGTCCTCCCAAAGAGGACTGTTGATATTATCTGTAACAAATGTATTGCAGGAACTCATCTGTGATAGGCTCCTCCTTAACGTGTCTCAGATACCCTCTTGTCACCTCCCAATGACTGCTGTTGGTGTTCCTCATATGTCAGGCAGATACATATTTATATATGTTTGCAGTGGCTCTCTAGCAGAAGTGCAGGATTCAATACTTTGACTCCTGACATATCAAAAATTAGTGTGATATTGACAAATAATAGTAACTTCCACAACTTGCTGCTATAGTCATTTTTAAAATGTTAAAAGGGCTTCACTCAGTACTAAAACTTGTTGTTAAAGTGTTGTTACAAGGAGACTTCACTCCATTCACCCCTTCCAGTTTCACATCCCTACTAGCTTTTTTATCACTGTACCTCACTGTAGAGAGAATACTCCAGGATGCCACAGTTTTGGGAGTAATATATATTCCCCTTAGTTACACTTAAATTCTTGCTGTTCCAAAGATCCCAGTTACAATCCTAGGACTTTTAATGGGCACCCCTTTGTACCAGAGTATATGTATAACAAATCTTCATTGTTTTCTTGATTTGTGTGAAATGTACTTGTTTTGTTGTTGGGGCGAATTGGCAGGTTCATGAACTAGGCATTCTGCCTAAATTGACACGTGAACTCACAATGTGCACAAGCATAGGGCATATACACCTCTGAGTGTGGAAGCTTCTGAGAAAAGTCTGCTACTTTAGCGTGGCAAGAAAAATAATCCCAAATGTACGTCACCTGAGGAGGACTGCCTCATAGATTACCTGGTACAGTAAGAGAATATTAATTACTAGATTGGGCTGGTAACTGTAGCCATATCAATGAATACTCACCTTAATGCCCCAGTTTATATCTAAGCTGGTGTGCAAAATCACTTTTTTGAGATGAAATTGTAGAATAACATGCCACACTTCATTAGGTTTGGTTCTACAGATTTCATGTCAAAAGCGTGGGTGCCGGTTATTGAAGACTGGCAAGGTTATGAAAAAAAAATTCACTGTATTACACACATACTCATAACTTTAGTGGCTATCAATAACGTTGATCCCATTTTAGACTAAACATGTTGTAACCTTATTGTACAATTCTTCTGTAAAGGGTTATTTGTAGTCAATGTACAACATTTTCTTTAAGGACTGAATTGTGCACTGATAAGCCCATGCTGTTATGGAAGAGTCCCGTGGACGACATATGGACATGCCAGTCCTAAATGTTAAGAAGTAGCTAAGTTGTAACAGTTTGCTGAAATGTTTGTAAACATTGTTAAAATATATACCCCACTAAAATGTCTTGTAAATGCTCACCTTTGTCTACTGTTTCCTTTCAGAGAAAGATACATCTCCAGTTAGTAGATAATTTGGCCATATAGCTATGAATTTTAAATGGAAGGGGAAATAGGCATGCAGAGTAGTGGGTTTAAATTATCAGGATTAGGTCAGTGCACATGAGATGGTATACCATTTTCTTGCTGTAATGTGAAAAAGACTGTTTCAGGACTGACACTGACAAACTGAGACTGTTGAGCTAGACAAGTGGTTCATAGGTTGGTACTAGGCTATCAGCCCTAGGGCCTATACAAGCCTAACCAGACAATTCCCTGGATATTTCTTCCCACAATATTTACTTCCCTGGACCCCTATCTAGCAGGGTGACTGACGTGATCCCTGGGGTGAATTTCCTATCTCCCATCCAATCGTCAAGGTTCCTTTTGAAGAGGGCCGAGGAGGTGCTCTGCTTGACATGTATGGGCAGTCAGTCAGATATGGTGGGAACAAAAAATAGTTAACATTAACATTTACAGATTTGCAAGATACATTTTTCTGACTTGAAAACTAACATTGCAGTGCTTAAGAAGCTTTTTTCTTGCACATTTATGCCCTTGGTATTTAGTTATGTACATATTCTATTCAAGGCTGTTCCCTATATTTTAACCTCACACAGTTTGCTAAAGGCATGTTTTGCCTTAGCCAGAGGCCTTGCAACTTACCAACATTACCCATGAGATCCATTTTATTGCAAGATTTTTGACTTGTTTTGGAAGTAGTTTTCTACTGTACTGGCTTTGTGGGAAATTATGATTGTATATACATTCCCAGATCTTGAATATAGGTGCACAGTCATATCCTAGCATATTGGACATGTTCCTGCACTGAACATGCTGGTAGATGTAGTTGCTACAGACTGCATGAGTTGTTGGCTTATCTGTTCCCATTCTTTGTTGTGAATGACTGGCACTAAACCTCACAATCTTCCCTTTCTTTGCAGCAGTGCAGATCATGACGTGTTTGTCCTCCCCTCTACACCTACTACCTGACATTCCAGTGTAAATTTTAATATACTTGGCCAGCATCGTGGTGCCAGTGCTGTGGTGAAATACATTTCCAAAGTACTGATATTAACTGATAGATTATTGTACCATTTTCACCATGATCAGCACATGCAGGCAAGAATTTAAAAAGTATGATTAACTTTTCATAGGTGCTTCATTTTGTTGCATGTTTCTGTCTTGGTTTAGACACCTAGTCATTTTCACTATGAAGATGGTAGATGTCTGATTCATAATTTACCTGCCCTGCATTCTACTCTGATTTTATCCCAGTTGTGTGCTGTACCATTACAAGATGGAATAACTATGTATAATTTGCTATGAACACTATGGTGCTCAATGTTGGTAAGCCAATAATTTAACTAATAACAAATAATTAAATAAATTCTATAGGACTTTTTTCCATTGGCAACAAAATATAGCACCACCAGCTTTCTTTTTCTGAAGGGTTTTGATTTATTCTAAATTTAAAATGCCACCTTTTCTTTCTTTTGAAAAGGTAGTTGCTATATCAAAAAACTCCAGTAAGTATCCACAACAATTATTTTTTTCCCTCATTTTTACTCCCTGTTGCCTGCCAGTCATCTGGCTTGCTATTGTATGGTTGCAGTGCACTGTTTTCCAGGCATCCATTAAGGGATTTTCTCTGTATTCATTATATCCTCTGCATTTGTTGGCATTTAAAGGGCTAGGCATGCAGTGGACTGATATAGGTGCTGTCAACACCTCTGTGGCTGATGTAAGCCTCAGTAGTCCACCTCCCTTGGAATTTGAGCTATTAGCTCAGGCTTTGACATGTGCCTCTAACCCCCTCCATAGTCTCATTATTGCTTTCCCATGTCATGAATTAAAATTAAACCCAGGCAAACTGGGCTGTAGTCAGGGTTGTACCTTTTTATGCAACGGAGTTGAGCTACAAAACATAAAATGTATACTTGTTTTTTTTTTAATATGTATTCTATCTTCTGTCTTTGTTCTATTTTTAGACCAAATTCAAATGTATACATGAGTTTTTTTTTTAATTTGTCTTATATCCTCTGTGTTTGTACTGTTTTCAGACCAAATTCCTTTTACTGTGAGCATTGCACAGATTAATGATGTGAATCAGGCTGACGAAAACTTCATCCAGAACAGAGCCATCAGCTTTACTGTGCAGGTGCATGATCCCAGCCAGTACTTGAAAGATGCAGATGTCACTTTTTCCTGGGATTTTGGAGATAACAGTGGGACTTTGATCTCTCACACAACAGTTGTTACCCACACTTATCTTACAACTGGTACCTTCAGCCCTCAGCTGATCCTGCAGGCTGCAATTCCTGTGGACGGCTGTGGGACACCTGCCGGAACTGTTCTCGTACCAACAACAAGAGGATTAGATCCAATAACATCTTTTCCTATTAGTCAGGCCAGCACAGGAGGGGCATCTGTAACATCTGAGCCATTACCCTCAGCTCAGCCTACAGGGCAAGAAGGGACAACAGGTAAGTACAAAATTAAAGTCTCACAGTAATCCTGTGTAATGCTATAAATCTGGCTACATTAAAAGTGGTACAAATATGTGATGTGAATTATTACAGTTTGATTCTGTTGTTTTTCATCTTTGTTTTAACCTTCATTTTTTCCCATCACTCACCATTCTCCCACTGACTGCTTTTAGGGTTGCCACCTTTTCAGATGCCCAAAGTGGGACATTTTTTGTAGAAAGGTGAGATTTTGCATGGAAAAACATATCACTTGTCATGGGTAAGGACAGAACTTCACTTGTTTGCCAAAATAAAAGCCTACTCTTGTAGTTGTGTCTGCTGTTTCATGTACCATTTATGTGTGCCTGATACAAAATTACTGTTTTATGCCACTATTAAAGAAAACCCTATGAAATATTTTTGTCCTAAAATCTCAGCATATTTGGCATTTTTTTAGTTTTTTTTTTTTTTGCAGGGCACAACTGCCCAAAGAGGGACCATCCCTCGCAAAGAGGGATGGGTGGTTACTCTAACTGCATTCCACCTTGCACTACCTTGTGGCTACTTTTTGACTCGAGTCACTGATGATCAAAAAGAGCTTTAACTACTAGTACCAAAACTGTTATATGTCGGAAACATAGTTCATAGGTTGGTACTAGGCTGTTGGCCCTAGGGCCAATACAAGCCTAGCCATAAGAATTCCCTGGCTATTTCTTCCCACAGTATTTACTTCCCTGGACCCCTGTCTAGCAGGGCAACTGACGTGATCCCCGGGGTGAATTTCCTATTTCCCATCCGATCATCAAGGTTCCTTTTGAAGAGGGCCAAAGAGGCGCTCTGCTTGACATGTACGGGCAGTCTATTCCAGAGTCTGGGGAGTCTCTGTGTCAGGAACCTATCCTTCCAGCATGTTTTGTTTATTGTGATGACAAGGTTTAGATCCCTGGAGCATGTGTCTCTGAGGGATTGGGATTTCTTTAAGTGTAGCATGTCCAACAGCTCTGGGTTTGACATGGCCTTGTATGTTAAGCAGAGATCGCCTCTGAGTAGATGATATGCGACAGAGTATAGCTGGAGTTTTTTTAGATGGTCAGCATAGGGCATCTGCTTTAGGCCTGTGATTCTTTTAGTGCTTATACTCCACCATTATCTCGCACTTTACAAGCATTTATTAAAGTGTGCGAATTAGATATGTTAAATGCTTTTAAGAAGACTGTCAGTTTCTTAATTTAAACGAAGCAGAATGTGAAGCTCTGAAACAGTTACAAATGCCAGATATTATCAGCATTAGGCCGGCTGACAAAGGAGGAGCTGTAGTCGTTAACAGAATGGACTACCTATCCTGGATGAATGATATGTTAAGAGATGAGAGTACATATATTAAAATAAATGAGCAGGTTATTGATAGGAGCATATATACTATCAGAGATAACCTGTATGAGCTTTTGATGTGTAGGTAATAGATCCTAACCTATATGAATTTTTTTATGGTGGAATATCCTCTGATACCCACCTTAAAATGGATTGCTTAAGATCCATAAAACTTTAGTAAAAACCTCCTATGCGACCAATAGTCTCAGGGTGAGGCTGGGCTAGAGAACCTTTGTTGCAATACATTGAAAGTATGCTTAAACCATTGCTAGATGAAGCCCCATTATTGTTGAGAGAGACACAGCACTGCTTATCTACATTGTTTGATAAAGTAGAGAAGATGGATCTATCTTAAGTGATACTGTTCACACTTGATATTAAAACCCTATTTACTGTGATCCCGAATGTGGAAGGGATAGATTTGGTTAGATTGTTCATTACACATCACGGTCAATTTAATCATGATACTATAACTGTGATCTGCACATTATTAGAACTTATTTTGAATCACAATATATTTTTCTTTGGTGAAAGTTATTTTATACAGAAACAAGGGGTGTCCATGGGCACCCCATGTGCCAACACGTATGCCAATCTAGTGTTGGCACAAGGAGGAAGAGTATCTATTAAATCACAGTAGCTATATGCAGAATGTTATATATTATGGGAGATTTGTAGATGATATCCTTTTGTTATGGAAAGGAAGTGTTACACAGTTGAAGGATTTTATTTTATATCTTGAGACTACTACTAGTTTTCTTAGGTTTGTTATGCAATGGTATTTTACCACCATAGACTTTTTAGATATTATGTTATATAAGAATGATGTAGGTGGATTAGACACCAAACTGTTTAAGAAAATGTGCTGGAAAAATAATATTTTACATAAATCCAGCATGCATCCTTCACATATCTTTCCCAACATTGTTAAAGGACAATAATTGAGAATCTCCTGACTTAACACCGATACTTCAGAGATGACTGAGTCACTTGGAACTTTTTTACAAGATCTTTCAAGCAGAGGATATCCAAACAAATTGACTGAGAACATCTATACAGAAATAGAGACATATAGGGGTAATAGAGGTGCCCCTTATTTTTCCAGCAGGCATAGGGATCATAATGAACAGCGCCCTAAGTTTAAATCTGCTGGTAGTAAGTCCAGAATGCTTTTCACCTATTCTAACAATGTATACCAGTTTTGTGACAGTTAGGAATAATTGGCCTATTTTGTTGGCTGACGATAGTATTAGAAAGGTTGTCAGACAAGACCCCAATTTTATTTTTAGGAACAACATGAGCTTAAAAAGAATGTTGTGTTATGGTCCAAAAAATTTGGAAGCAGAATCCTTACTGAGAGCAGGAATATTTCCCTGTGGGAAATGCAAAGCATGTTCCTTTATTGTTCAAGACCAAATATTTGTTCACCCTATTACTGAAAGCAAATTTATTTCTAGATTATCTGGTACATGTAATAACAATTTCTTAGTGTATTTGCCAACCTGCACACATTGTCATTGCTTTTATGTAGGAAAAACAACATGTCAGCTTAAAGACAGGATTTTAGAACATCTTAGCAATATAAGGAATAATGTACATACAAATGCTTTGGCTGCACTTGCCAAAACTACAGGACACAATGTTTTTTATTTTAGAGTTCTCCAGAAAGTTAGAACTGGCAGGAGAAGGGGTGATGTGAATAATTATTCAGAGAATCTAGAAGTAAAATGGATAATCACACTACAAGCCCATAGAGATCCGGGCCTGAATGCAAGTGTTCCTTTGAAGCCAACATTAGCTAAGAGACGTTGATTCTGATTTGTTGGTTTTAGTAACGTGATTTTAATTTGTATATATTGCCTGTTTTTTAAGCTGTTAGTTTTTTTGGATCTGAAAAAGCAGTAGCCCAGTGAAAGCACTCATCCTTCTACAATGAAGCCATTAAAAATCAAGTTTTGGAAGATAACGCTTTATTTGTCTCTGCTCAACTTGGTTGGTGTGCTCAGATTTTGACTTGTTATTTGGATACTTATAAAAGGGCATGGAAGGAAAATGTAAAGAAAAGGAATGGAAAGAAAAAAATAAATTGGAAAAAACAAATATAGAAAAACTGAGGGAAATGCAAGAACATAGGGGTGAATTAAATGAGACAAGGGAGTATTCAGGCAACAATGAACATGCTGGGGGGTGAAGTATCACAATAGCTGAAATGGTTAGCATGTAGAATGAGACAACAAAAAGTAAAAAGACCTATATTTAAAATTAGGGACCCAAAACAGGATTATTAAATGGGCAGGAGGACCAGATATTCTAAATATTTAGAAATATCTGTGAGACTCTTTATAGACAAGGAAAGCAGGTAGTGGAATAGGAAACTCAATTAGAAGACTTTAGAGCTACAGCAACTTACAAATGCTGAAATAGGGAACTTCTCAAATTTATTTTGCTACAAGAAATTGAGGAATAAATAATAAGGGCAAAGGCAGGGAAGATGCCCAGCTTGGATGGGTTACCAAGAGAGCTATGGAAAGTTGGGAAAAAAGATTTCACATGAAATATTACAGACTAAGAAAATTATCATGCCATGGACTGCGGCTATAATATAAGTAATATTAAAAGTTGGTGAAGTTCCATTTAGTCCAGCATTTTATAGACCAACATCAATTTTGGGACACGATTTTAAGGTTTTCACAGCAAGACTGTCCAAGTTTTTGCTGAGGATAATAGATCTTAATCATTGCAGAGTAATTAAGGGAAGACAAACTTTTGACAATATTATACAACCAGATACTACAGGAAGAAATGGGTGGGCTGCTGATAATAGGACTGGATGAGGAGAACATGTTCAACAGAGTGCGGTGGCCATTCTTATGGAAAGTGTTGGAAAGAATGGACTTTGATATGGATTTTATTAGACTAGTGCAGGAGTTATACAAAAATCTGTCAGCAGGAGAAAAGATAAATGCTAGGCTCTTGAAAGAACACAGAATTGAAAGAGGAACCAGGCAGTGATGCTCCCTTTCCCCACTGCTGTTTGTACTCTAGTTAGAGCCACTGGTGCAGAAAATTAGACAGTACATAACAGGCTGGAGATGGATTGGGGGAGTGGAATATCATTATTTGCAAATGATGCAGTATTATACCTTATACCTTATATATCTAGAGGAAATTTTAGGACATCTCTTTAAAATATTGATAGAGTTTGAAAAGATATTAGTATACAAAATAAATTAACAGAAATCAGCAGCACTAGCAGTTAATTATGTCCTCAAATGTGGTATGTTGCAACAATACTCCTATTTGTGAGGTCAGGAAAAATTAAGGTATCTGGGAATTTGGATAGCAAAGTTGGCTTAGGACTCCCCCCCCCCCCCCCCAAAAAAAAAAAAAAACGTGGGAGCAAGTTCATGAAAGAATGAAAAGTATGGTTAAGAAATGGAAATTCATCATAAGTGATATTGATTAATGGGTGCAGGCAGTAAAAATGTTCATAGTCCCACAGATACTGTATGCAGCTCGGTACTTTCAAAATGACCCAGGCAAGAAATGTTGGGGAAAAATAAGGAAAGAAATAATGGGATATATGTGGAATGGGAAACAGCCAATGATCCGGTGGCATAAAATGGTGCTCTCAGTAGAGGGAGGAGGATTATCACCACCACATTTGCAAGAATATTATAAGGCAGCACAGATAAGAGGATGGCATAATGGTTAAGGTGTTTACATTGCAGACACAAGGTGCAGGGTTTGATTCTCACATGGGGTAATTGGCTAGGGTCAAAATGGTCCACAAGGGCATTTAGCCTACTATGAACCTACAAACATAATAGTCTACCTATGAACATAAGGATTACAATATTATTACAAAGCACAGAATATCAAGCAAAATGGAAATAGTGTTAAACAAAGCTGGAGGGGGAGGATGACTGGATGTTCTGATTTTTTGGAAAAGAGGACAACAAAGGGAGGAAGGAGAAGAGTTCAGAAAAACAGTTCAGAAGAGATTGCTAGAATCATGAGGGCAAGGAGTACAGAATATGGACATTTGAGTTACTTTCAACAGAAACAGCAAAGCATCCTTGTGGATAGGAGGTAAGGGAAATACAAAGTTAGATGGAAAGAGGAAAAGTTCCATTACTGGGAAGGCCTGAAAGAAGACTGACCTGGAAGGAAATGAGTGAGAAATATAAACTCTCATCAAGAGAGAAGTTGCCCTAAAGAGGGGTATTTGAGATATTGGATTAATGTGAGAGTGAGAAGGAAAAAAGATGGCTAAATAAACCAGAGCTGATACACATGCTTATAAAGATAAGAATAGAGAAGGTAGAGGCATGGGGCTTAATAAGTAAATTGTACAGTGCCTTAATACATGCTAAATGGATAGGAAGATGGAGTTGCATGCAACATTGCAGGATTATCTTGGAAAAGAGATAAGCAAAGAAAAATGGACTGAAATTTGTGAGATGCCCAAGATTTTTACACACCATCCAGGGTACATGGGATGTTTCCAAACAGCAAAAGACAGATGTTGGAGATGTGATAGCAATTGTAGAGGAGAGTGGTTGCATATGTTCTAGTCATGTGGGAGGCTAGAGACTCATAAGAAAGAAGTTGAGAGGACTGTATGACAAATTCTGGGGGAAGACTGACACTTAAACAAGACAAATGTCTTGTTGAGTTGAATAAAAATGACAGAGGGAAAGGGACACACACTAGGGCATTGCCTGCACTGATACTAACAGTGGCAAAAAAGAGGTAAGGAAATGGAAAAAGGGAGATCCACCAACCCTGGAGGAACTTTAGACAGTAATGTCCGAGATAAAAAAATATGAGGGGGGGGTAACATAGTAAAGCTGTAGATCAAGTAAAAATCATAAAAGGAACTGGGAACAGTGGAAAAAGATAAAAGGAGGAACATAAAACAGCTTTAAATAAAAGGGGAATCCTGAATGAAGAAAGAGTGAAGGGGACGAGGGATTAGAAAGAATGCAAATAAATGAAAATAGTTTGTTATAATGCAAAAGGTTGACAATTATTACATTATTTGTAAGTTTGTGAAGAAGAGATTGTGATAAAATGAATGGAAGTGCCAGTTCTCAGCTAGTGTGTATGTTAAGAGAATGTGAATAGGAGATTTAACAATAAAACAGGTGGCTGCTGGTGCAGTGATACATTATACCACTATGCATGTGGAATACCTAGCTTTGTATTAAAGATCTGTAAAACAGAAATAAAGTTGTCAACCATCAAGAAAAAAAGAAAAATGAATGTTGCTGAAGTAGAAAATGCCAAAAACATGAAAATCATTGCGTTATTTCATTATCAGATTTTTTTTTTTTTTTTTTTGCTGACACTAAAAGCTTTAATTTCTGTTAGGAATACTTTTTGTCTTCCAGGAACTGGTAGTTTAACTATCACCTAAGTATATGTGCATATGTGTTTAAAGACTACTGTTTCTCATGTATAGTAGTACTGAAATGTTTTGTAAACTTGCCTAATATATATTTTTGTCGATCACCATTTGCTCATGCCTTAGTGCCTCCATCAGAAGTTCCCACTGCTCAACAAACAACTGGCACAGAACTGTCTCAACCTTCCAGTATGGACCCATTGATTCCAACTTCTACTATACAGTCCATAGATCCAGTGACTGGTCTTCCCACTACTACCATGGAAACTGCTGCTTCAGCCGCAAGTGTGGATCCAGAGACACCTTCCTCCCCAGTGGCTCCTGCTTCATCTTTGCTTCCTGGCACCTCTGCTTCAACTGCTCAAGCTGCAGCCACCTCCAGTGCAGAGAGCAGTCCTCAACCATCCTCAGCTTCATCTGCAGGATCGACAGCATCTGTTGTGGTAGTATCTATAGCAGAAACAGGCTTCAGCACCACCCCACAGGGAGCAGGTATGATTATATTTATCCTTTGGTTCTCTTGCCTCATTCAGTTTCTTTATGAATTGTGATTTCAAAAAAATAAGCGAGAAAGAGAGAAATTTATGGTTGGTTGGTTGTTTACTGGGGTTGAGCACTGGTCAAGCATGACCAACTGCAGGCCCAGGCTGGTTTACTTAGTAGAACAAGAAACATCAACTAGAAACATGTACAAACGTCAGTAGACTACACAACGCTATTACATATGATAAGGTTACGGTCTCATGATCTGAGACATGTATGCTGATTCTAGCCCATAAGCAATAAATGAATAGTAGCACTCTTTAGGAATAAAACTACTCTCATATATACATTTGTTCCGTCTGAAGGGTGGCTAGAAAGTTAGACAGTGAGTTTGGAAGAGAGGAGGAGTTATGTTTGTTAAGAAGTGAATTATCTGAGGTGGTAAGTGTGATGGTGAAGGAGCTGTATAAAATTGAGAAGTAATGAGAATCATGTGACATGCCCTGTGTTGTTGCGTTTGCATATGCTCTATCTGAATAAGACGTTTTTGAGTAGGGATGTAAACTTGGCCTACTAGAGAGATCTATGAGGTTTGAGGGGAGTGATTGTCCTAGTTTGGAAGTAAGTTCAGAGAATCTGTAATCTTTGTAGTAGAGTTTTCTTTTGGGGGTTTAGAGGACAGGCCTGAGTGGTCTGGTTATGGAGGTTATAACGGTGGAATTTGTAAGTAGCCTGGTGTTGAGTGGGTATGCAATAGACAAAAATATAATTAAATGGTAAATGTATGTTTTGTGCTATCCGTCTGCCCATTTCTGTACCTGCTGCACAAACTTCAGAATCCAGGTGCCAGCTTTATGGTATAGTAGAAGGAAGCACTGACAGTGATCCAGATAACCTACTATTGGTTAGTAATCTGGTGCTGGAGGATTTAGCCAGAAGGGGGGGTGGGGGTGGGACCCAGCACGTTTGTCACTGTATCGCCTTCCTGGGGGAAAGGAGGGAGGGAAGAAGCTTTGTCTGCTGTGAAACTGATGCCTAGCAGAGGCTTGTTGTTGTACTAAGCAAAGCACAGGCTCTGGTCATGTGCACTCACCAAGCATTATGCACTGCAGAGAAGGGTAAGCATTCATGGAAGGACATATTCCCAAGGGACCCAGTGCTGAGAACATTCCTTTTACCAGAGTTGCTGAGTTGGTAGGGGAGGGTAGGCTTTATGAAGAAAAAAGCCCTAATGGTTGCCTGGAAGATGGCCTCCCTTGACTGACTCTTGTTTTTGGGCATTAAATGAATGGGGCAGTGAGTAAACAGGAAGGCAAAGGGCTGATGGTCAGCAGGTACAGGGTGAAAAATTCACACAAGAAAAAATATGGAACTTAAGTAACCTTCAGCCTTATTTTCTTCACTCCCACATTTTTATATATCTGTCCCAGGCATACTTGAATTGATTACTTTATCTTACCACCACAACCTCTTCATGAAGGTTGTTCTCTGCATTTACCATTCTGTAGAAAAATGCATCTTACACTGAGAGGGACTCTTGTAGCAGGTGACAGATTGTCACGCCCGTGCACTGGCCCAGCAATCAAGGAGCCTCAATCCTCACCACTAACACCAGTGAGGGCATCCACATAGGGGCGGATAACACATACACACACACAGTAAACTACAATTTCCCTTAAGAGCACAAAGAGATCACAGTCAGTCTGGGGCTGGTTTCTCCTTTTCTCTCCAGATCCCCAATAAGACTCCCCACTGGCACAGCTATAGGGTCCAGATCTCAGCCTAGTGGGCAAGCTAAAACCTCCAGCACCCTCTCTGTCCAGCCATTGCTTTGTGTCCCTGCCCAAGTAGCTGACACACACACACACACACACTTTGAGATAAGAGTTATATACAACCACACAGACAGTCCTGGGGAAGGCTGGCACAGGTTGTCCAGCTGTGCCCCTTTTACCCAGACTATAAGGTAGAAATCACTGCCACCACTCACTAATATTTATCAGCTACTAAAAAGGCCCTTATCAAAGGGTGTCCAATTCTACTGTACAATATTATTATCCAAATGGTAAGTGCAACTGAACAGTCAAGGCATATTTGGATTTATTTGGACAGTATCACTATACACATGCAATGTACTCTAGACCTTAAATTATCTCTATACAAAACAGTCACAGTTGAAAAGTTTAAAAATAATAAATACTAAAAACACAAGACAATACTTCTTACTACGCAGTGCTAGTCAAGAGTTCAGACAAAGGAGAATGCATAAAATAATACAGTAGAATAGTTCTGACATCAATACAGAAAACAACTGTCTAATCTTCCTATTTCCTAGCTATTTCTAAAAGAGACACTGAAGTCTAAGATCCTACTTACATACAGAACACAGGCACATACTGGTGAGTTGGATGTTCTCAAGACAAATGCTAAATGCTCTCTTGATTCTCTCTCCTTAAATTGATAACGCAGTGCTGCTTCACATTACATAATTCTTAACAATTTTCTGTTTTCCCAGGCTAACAGAAACTCAGAGGTTAATAGCCCTATTGATCTTGCAGCTGGTCAGGAAGCCAGAGCAATAAAATAAATTATACATGTAAATTCTATCCATTAACTCTGGCCTCAAAACAATAGGAAGAATTCCTTCATTTAGACATCTCGGCTCTGAGTTTTGACATCAAACAATTACACAATGCTTGACTTATCAGCCTTCCTACAGCAGAGTGCACTGTTACATTTTTGCAGTTCCACATTTAACAGCATTTTCTTCCATTTAAGAGAACTAGCCTGTGGCTTATATTAATATTTGCAGATGACAGAATTATCTACAAAATTCTATCTGGCTAGGCTGGCAGCCTTCATCTATCTTCACATATCTTCCCCCCTGGACAACTCAATCTAGTTTTTCAAGTGACCCTTGAGAAACGTTGCTTGAGAGGGTTAGGATTATCTTGAGTATATCTTACCCCATTCCCTATCTTGAGAGCCCGTCTGCGTTGGCCTTGCTAATCTCACTGCGGTACTGCGCTGACATATATGCTTGCAACCCTAGACTCCATCTTAGCAACTTGGCATTTTGCTGGCTGGCTCTGTTTAACCATGTTAGGAGATTGTGCTCTGTCACTACAGTGAATTTTCTTCCATACAGATAAGGCTGACATTTCGGCAGTGCCCACACTATGGCTAGACATTTCTTTTCTACAGCTGCATAGCATTCCTCACTGGGTTGGAGCCTATGACTGAGATAAACCACTGGGTGCTCTTCTCCCTCTGAAGAAATCTGGCTAAGTACAGCCCCCCACCCCATGGTTCAAAGCATCCACCTGCACAACACATTTCTTTGCTGTAATCTGGACTGGCTAACACAGGGGGTCCTCCCAAAGCTTCTTTAAGCTCCTGGAATGCCTGCTCACATGCTGTGGTCCAGACTACCTTGTCAGGTCTGTGAAGGGAGCAGCTGTGGTACTACAAATGGGGATGAACTTTCTTTAGTACCCTGCTGCCCCTAAGAATGCCCTCACCTGCATTTTGGTAATAGGTGCAAGCCATGTCTGAATGGCTTCTACTTTGGCAGGTTCTGGCCTGATCTTACCACTCCCCACTCTATGTCCCAGGTAGGAGACCTCTGCCATACCCACCTGACATTTGCTGTTCTTAATGGTCAGCCCTGCCCTCTGTAGTCTGCCCAGCACCTCCGACATGCCGAAGGTGCTCTTGCCAGGAATGGCTGTAGATGGCAATATCATTAGGTAAGCAAGGGCAAACCCTCCTGTTCCTGCTAGGATATGATCTACCAGCCTCTGGAAAGTCGCTAGGACATTTTTTATCCCAAAGGGCATCTTTGTGAACTCATACAAGCCAAAATGAGTCATAAAGGCTGATCTCTCTCTAGCACTGGGAGTCAAGGGAACCTGCCAGTAACCCTTGGTAAGATCAGTGGAGGTAAGATACTTAGCCCCACCCAGGTGCTCTAGGGCCTCATCTGTCCTAGGCATGGGGTAAGCATCTGACTCTGTGTGACTATTTAATTTCCTGTAGTCCAGACAGAACCTGGTGCTGCCATCCTTCTTTGGCACCAGCACCACTGGGGAGGCCCAGGGACTGTTGGACTCTTGAATTACCCCTAGTTCCAACATTTCCTGTATCTCCTCCCTCAGAGTCTGTTTGACAATCTCAGGCACCCTATAAGGGGCCTGCCTAATAGGCCTTTGGGGTCCTGTATCTACCTGGTGCTGCACCAGGTGGGTGCACCCTGGTTTCCCAGTGAATATGTCCCCAAACTCCTGTAACACTGCTCAGATTTCTCGAACCTGGGTAGGAGATAGCTGCTGGGACATGCTACCCCTTCCACTGAGGTGTCTGTCCGAGCCTCACTAAGATCAGTCACCAGATCTCCATCCGACTCCTCCTGCAAGCTACTGCAAATACTCAGCACAAAGGCCACCCTATCACAGTAAGGTTTTATCATGTTAAAATGATACAACTTGTGCCCCTGCCTCCTGCCTAGCAGTTCGGCCATGCAGTTAACATCACTTACCTTTCTTATCACCTTGTAGGGTCCCTCCCAAGCTGCTTGCACCTTGTTGTGTCTGACAAGAATGAGAAACATTACCTGCTGCCCTACAACATACTCTCTAGCTCAAGCATTCCTGTCATACCATATCTTTTTTTGTTGTTGGGCTTCTGCCAGCTTCTCCTGGGCAAAGCTCATGAGTTTCCTGAGCCTTGTCCTGAGGTTTAGGACATATGACACAACAGACTCCTTGTGAGATTCGCACTCACCTTCCCACTCATCTTGAATTAAATCTAGAGGTCCCCTCACCCTATGCTCATACAGCAACTCAAAGGGTGAAAAACCTGTGGATTCCTGGGGAACCTCTCTGTAGGCAAACAACAGATTGAGCAAATATTTGTCCCACTCCCTCTTAAACTGGTCTGCAAATGCTCGTAGCATGGACTTGATTGTAGAGTTTAACCTCTCAACAAGACCATTAGTCTGGGGATGGTAGGGGGTGGTTTTCAAGGTCTGACATGAAATTGGCACTTCTGTCAGTATTTCTTTTGGGAAAACTACCCTTCTGAAAATCTCTAACAAAGCATTTGTCACCTTTTCTACCTCAATGGAGGACAAAGCTACTGCCTCGGGGTATCTTGTAGCATAATCTACTACCACTAGGATATACTTTTACCCTTTGGAACTTGGTGTACTCAGAGGCCCCACGATATCCATAGCTACCCTATGAATTGGCTCTTCAATCACAGGCAAAGGCATCAAATGAGCTCTCACCTTGTCTCCTGCCTTGCCAACCTTTTGGCACTGCTCACAGATCCTGCAGTACCCGGTTACATCTCTGGAAATTCCAGACCAATAGAAGATTTGCATAATACATCTCTTTGTACGTTTTATGCCTATATGACCTGCATAGGGAATATCATGGGCTATGGCTAGAAGCACCAGATAGTAGGCTCTAGGCACTACCAACTGCTGTATTCTCTCACTTTCTAGCCCTCCCTCAGGGGTCCACTCTATACAGTAACCCTTTGTCCCAGTATACAGATTCCCCCTTCCCTTGAGAATCCGGTGCCTCACTTACTACCTGCCTCAGGCCTTGCAATGTAGGGTCTGAGAGCTGAGCCTGTCTCAACTCTTTCTTTGTAACCCTTCCCAGCTCCCCTTCCACAGGAAGTCTCACATCCTCTGACAGTGGTGCCTCATTGTCAGCCTAGGTACTACTACTCACCTCTACCTTTGCAGTCACTTTGTCCAAGGGAGCATCAGTACTCACAAGCAGTTGTGTCTCACCTTCAGTCTCACTGCTACAGAGTAGCTCCCTCCCTGAAGTAACAACCTCACCAGTTCTGACTGTAAGTATGCGGTCTGTCAGACTTACATGCTTGTCTCAAAGCCTGACTGCATGTAACTGCGTTAACAAATAGTATGGCCTCATTAAAATCCTTCCCTATCAGGACATCTGCAGGATGGTAGTTTGGTGCCCCTGTTGTCTCAAGACAACCTTCTATTGGCATTTGTCTTCCCCACTTACTGGCTCTCACCTTTTGTTCACCACCTTGCCTCCGTGGACATCTGTATGCCACATGGCCCCACTGGTTGCATTCAAAACAGTTAATCCTAGGTCCTGGATGTGTGCCTGGACTAGTGGCTTCCCCTGCTACTGGCAGATTCTGTTGGGGCAGTCTGGTCTGCCCACCATGGATTCCTTTAGACCCATGAGCAGTACTGAGGGTCCCTTGCCTGTGCAGGGATCCCCTGCTTGCTAGCTATAGGTCTCTCTTCTTCCCCAACGCATCTGAAGTAGCATATTGTCTATCAGCTAACCAGATCCTCATGCCCTCAGGCAAAGTGCTAAGGGCTTGTTCCCTTACCAAAAGGTCTGCTAGCCCTTCAAAAGTGGTGACCTGACATCCACTCACCCACCTATGAAAATAAGTGCTCAGTTCAGCAACATATTCACGCACACACTTTCATCTGCCTTGCGTCTGTGCTCACAAAACTTTTTCCTATAAGTTTCAGGTGTTAGCTTAAAAAATTCAAACAGTTCTTAACAGCAGTATAATCAAAAATATTCACAATCAGCAAGTTTAGACAACACAGTTAGAGCTTTACCATGGAGTTAAGGGGGTCAGGAACCGTACCCAGAGCCTTTGGTCAACATCATACTGTTTACATACCCTCTCAAACATATGAATAAAACTATCAAATGTATCCCCCTCTGTAAACTACGGAAGAAATTTACGGACCTTTTGTGCTCCTGGGGTCCAGTTACTCCCTTCCCCATTACCTGCATGACTCTGGTGAAGAGTCAGCATCTCCTTTTCTTGCTGCCTCTGCTGCTCCTTTTCACAGCTTCCATTTCCAAACACCTGGCCTCCAACTCAAGTCTCTTTAGCTCCAGATGGATTTTTAAGTCCTCTGCACAAAGGTTGAGCTGTCCATTCCCTGAGTGTTGTACATCTCCACGGCCAGTCTGATCATCGTCCTGGTTGCTGTTTTCTGCTGCAGCTGTGACCAAAGCTGCAATCATATCTGCCCTATTCAGGTTTCCCTGCACCAGTCCTTTAGCTTGGTACATCTCAGCCAACTGGCTCCGTGTCAGCTTTCCATACTCCTCTGCTGACATGCTTGCCTGCTCTCCCTGACTTACTAAGCTAAAAAAAAGAAATAAAAAGTACAGTTTTGTACCTACCATAAATGTAGATGTTCGAGTGTTAACACTGCTGCAGTCATTACACTTGGGTTATCTGCCGTCAGGTGGTCCCGCAGTCGGCCCGAGTTCCAAAGTCTTGGTCCAGCGTCGGTTGCTATTGCTTCTTCCCTGACGTCAGTGCGACAGGGGTATAAAAGAGGCAGCCGACGCCATTTTCTTCAGTCTTTTTTTTTTTTCTTGCCCCAGATGTCAGGTGCCCCCAAATAGGAAGGCAATACATAATCCTAAGTAAATTACATAAGTAGAAAACAATAGCAAATGCACCATATAGAAATACATCTTAGAGATTGTATAAACAGGGAGCTATAGATAAAACCCAGGTAAAAAGAGGGGAAGGTGGGAGGGTAACCTGGACTGCAGCAGTGTGAGCACTCGAACATCTACATTTATGGTAGGTACAAAACTGTACTATGTTCATCGTGTTACACTGCTGCAGTCATCACACTTGGGTTGAATCCCAAAGCTAAGGCTGGGCGGTTGGTACTAAACAGGGTTTGGAGAAGCTAGTAGGCTCTGAAAAACTGCAGTGGCAAAGCCAGCTCTGGTTTTTGAGTATAGAGGTAAGTGGTAGTGCTTGGTGAAGGTGTGCACCGAACTCCAAGTTGCAGCTTCCAAAATATCCTTGGTTGGTACCCCTCTGAGGAAGGCTGCTGATGTTACTGTAGCCCTGGTGGAATGAGGCCTAATGTTACCAGGTACAGGTTTCCCATGGTGTGTGTAGCAGAAACGGATACGATGTCCTATCCATTTTGAAATGGTCTGTTTTGATATAGGCTTTCCTTGAGATCCTGCAGCATAGGATACAAAGAGCTGATCAGATTTTCTGAAAACCTTTGTTTTATCCAAGTAGAAACGTAATTGCCTGTGAATGTCCAAAGAGTGTAGGAGCCTTTCCCATTTATTCTGGGGGTTTGGCTAAAAGATGGGTAAATGAATGGTTTGGTTTAGAGCCGCACTGGATACTACCTTTGGCATAAAGGAAGGGTTAGTTCATAGAGAGACTCTGTCTTGATGAAAAATGATGAAAGGCTACACTGCCATTAGGGCCTGTAGCTCTGAGACTCTTCGTGCTGAAGTTATTGCTAGCAGCAGGGCAGTTTTCCATGATAAAAATTGTAAATCAGCTGAAAAAGCTGGCTCGAGGGGCAGTAGTGTAAGTTTTTCCAAAACAAAATTGAGGTCCCAAGTTGGTGTTGGTGCTCTTTGGGGCGGTCTTATGTTCTTAGCCCCTCTGAGGTACTGTCTTAATAATGGATGTGAAAAATAGGAGGATCCGTGTTGTAATGAGCTGAAATAGCTGAAGCGTGGATCTTTATAGATGAAAAGGAAAGGCCTTTGTGCAACATCTCAGTTAAATATTGTAGAATCTGAGGAATATTTGGGACAAGAGGATTTTGGCCTTTAGCCTGGTTCCAGGCACAGAATCTTTTCCATTTGTCTGAGTAGGTTTTCCTGGTGCTGGGTTTCCTGGCCTCCAGAATGACATCCATAACAGCTGTTGAGAGAAGTGTTGACTGGTTGTTTAGATAATCTACCATGCAGCCAGATTTAAAGTCTTGAGATGGCTGTGTAGAATCTGATTGTTTTGCTGAGTCAGAAGGTGAGGAATTTGAGGTAAAATCCATGGTGGGTCTTGAGCCATGTTCCTTAATATTGGATACCAGTGTTGGCGTGGCCAGTCTGGAGCAATGACTATCATTTGTGGCCTCTCTAATCTGGCTTTTAGCAGCACCTTTGCCAGAAGAGGCAGTGGAGGAAAGGCATACACTGTTAGTGTTTTCCAACTGAATGAGAGGGTGTCCACTTTCCAAGTGTGGTATGTCCTTGTGCAAAACTTTTGCAGTTGGTAGTTTTGGGGGGAGGCAAACAGATCTATGTCTGGGCTCCCCCATTTTTGAGTTATCATTGTGAATACTTGTGGGTCTAGTTTCCATTCGTGAGGATCCATGATATTTCTGCTTAGTTTGTCTGCCAATGTATTTTTTCTTTCCTGGCAGGAATTGTGCTTATAGTTGAACTTGGTAGGTCATTGCTGTGTTCCACAAGGTCATTGCTTGCCTGCATAGGGGGTAGGAATGTGTGCCCCCTTGTTTGTTTATGTACCACATCACTGTGGTGTTGTCCGTCTTTATTAGAAGTTGTCCTGGATGTAGGAGGTCCTTGAAAGCTGTTAGAGCATTTTGTACAGCTAGCATCTCTTTTTGATTAATGTGGAGATGCATTTGATCTGCAGACCATTTGCCCTGAATACACTGTCCTGACATGTGTGCTTCCCAGGCGTAATTCGATGCATCTGTTGTCATTGTTTGCCTGGCTGTGGGCAAGGTGAAAGGCTGACCCTTGTTTAGGTGACATGCCTGAGCCCACCATAGAAACTCCTGTTGAAGGCAGGGAATTAGTGGTATTATTGTTTGCAAGCTGTGGCTGTGTTGAGTCCATACGCTTTTCAGGTACCATTGTAATTTCCTCATATGCAGTTTGGCATATGGTATTAGTAGTATGCAAGATGCTATGAATTCCAAGGCCTGCAGAAATTTTCTTAAAGAGAGTATTGAGTCAGTTGTCCTTGCTTGTCTGGTGTGAGATAAGCCATCTGGGCCATTGTATTTAAGCTGGCACCCAGGAATATTATGTCTTGTGAGGGCACTAGTTTTGACTTCTTTTCATTTACTGTGTACCCTAGGCAACTTAGTAGGTTTTTTGCAAACGCCAGATGTTTTAAAAGAATGCCCTTGTTGTCTGCTTGAATAAGGCAGTCTTCCAGGTATGGATATATTTGGATTCCTCTTTGTCTGCAGTATGCAGTTACTGGTGCCAGGCATTTTGTGAAGACCCTGGGCGCAGTAGATAAGCCAAAGGGCAGTGCAGAGAATTGGTAATGAGTTGTACCTGCTATAAATCAGAGGTATCTTCTGCAATTTTGTCTGATAGGGACATGCAGGTATGCCTCCTTGAGGTCCAGCGTTACTAGCCAAACCTTCTTGCCCAGCATGGGAAGAAGTTGCTGTAGTGTGAACATCTTGAATTTGGGTACTTCCAGGTATGTGTTTAGAATTGAAAGGTCCAGAATGGGTCTCCAGGCTTTGTTCTTTCTGGGAACCAGAAAGAGTCTTGAGTAAAATCCTTGTCCTTGCTCCTGTGTAGGAACCTGTTGAATGGCTCTCGTGTCCATGAGTGCTGTAATTTGTCTTTGAGCCTCTACCCGTTGATTTGATGGCAGGTTTGGCATTCCTTTTATCCTTGGTAAAGTGTGAAAGTGGAACCTGTATCCTTGAGTTACAATATTTAGGACCCATTTGTCTTTTGTGATAATGTGCCAATTGTCTGCAAAAAGTGCAAATTGTCCTCCCAAGGGAGCTGCCAAGAGTGGTTTGCTTGGCATTCTGAGGGGTAAGTCATTGTGATTGTCTTCTGATAGTTTGAGACCTGTCTTCTCCTCCTTTCTGGGTTGTGGCACCCCATTGTCGTGGCTTGTAAGAGCCTTGTGGCTGACCTCTGCCCCTTGGGCATCTGTATTTGCTCCTCTGAGGTCTGTCAGAAGTTGGAAAGGACCAGTTTTTGGTTGGCCAATTTCTGCTGAAACGAGGGGGTTGGACCTGTCAAAAATCCTTGACCGTCTGCATAGATTTTGCCTTATCCTCCATTTTCTTTAAAACCTCTTCTGCTTTCACACCAAATAAAACATCCTGCTGTAAGGGTGCATCCAATAACTTTGCTTTAACATGATCAGGTAAAGTTTGTTCTTTTAACCAAGCATGCCTACGAATGACAGACCCTGTTACAGCTCTGCAAGAAACTTCCAATGAATCAAATCCACATTGCAAAGTATGTTTTCCCACTTGTTCTGCTGCATGCAACAAATCTTGCATTTCCTTGTAATCAGGCTGCTCTGTATGAGTGCTCATTTCTTGTTTTAATTGAGACATCAAATATTGTTGATATTTCAGCATGTGAAACTGGCAAATTAAGGTCCTCATAGCTAGAGTAGCTGAGGTATATACTTTCTTTCCCCATCTGTCTAGTTCTCTAGAATCCCTTTCAGACGGTACAGGATTTTAGCAATAGAGGCCTTAACCTCTTTGGGACCCTGGGAAATGGTTTGAGTCAGCAACAGGGCTTTTATATAGGAATTTATGTGAGTCAGGGACTCTGTAGTATCTGTCTGGTTTAGCTGGTGCAGGAGGTAATGAATCTGGGTTAAGGCTAGATTCTGAATAAACATCATCCACAATGTCTAACACAGGTGGAATAGCAAGGGGTCTGTGCTGGGGTAGTAAGAGGAACTCTCGGAGCCTTTTCTTAGAATCAGAGTAATCCTGGCCTTCCCAGTGGAAATGTTCCCTCATGGTATGTAAAGTTTCTCCAAAAGAGTAGTCTTCTGGGGGAGATGATGAAGGAATAGACTCTTGAGCATCAGAGTCTTCATAAGGGGGAAAAGAGTGCTCCTGTTCCTCAGAAGAATCTGAGGTAATGGAAACCTGGTCAGAGGTAGCGTAGTCCTCCTCCTGTCTAGGCCTTTTATCAGGTGGGGGATGGGAACCCCTGATTAGGGTAATTAAGTCTTCGGCCATCTTAAGCATCTGTTTCTTAGGCATGGGGCCTTGCACTGGAGACTGCTGTACAGGCTTCCTTACTTTTAATGGAGTTTTCAGTTTTGCAAAGGATTTAATAGTAAGTGTAGTCGGTGTGAAGACACCAACAACTGACGGCCTTTCAACTGCACCAGAATCCCCAGCAGCCATGGAGTCTGAAGGGCCTGAAGATAAAGGCTCTGTAGGCCCTGCAGTCTCCGCTTGGGAGTCGGGATGTGGGCTGGGGTTCTAAATCAGCGATCATCAGGGGCTGCGTAGGCACCTCATTGAAAACCGGAGAACCGGCGACTGGCCTAGCAGAGGCCTCGTTGTCTGGTTTGGGTCTCGGCTGCCTGTCCTTATCTTTGCGCTTTTTATGCATCCCAGTCGTCGGTTGCTCCGATGGCATGGTATAATTAAATTTTTAACAAAATAATGTCTGGCGAAATCAAACCGACGTTTAATAGTTCGTTTGTTAAACCTAGCACAAAACCGACAACCTGTGACATCGTGGTCTGGGCCTAGGCAAGGGAGACAATAAGAATGAAAATCCTTATGAGATATTTGCTTCCCACAAGAAATGCAATTATTAACTTTTTCTGACGTCGGACTGAGGCAGGAAAAGGTTCCCCAACGGGGTACTTAGTTTTATTGAAGACTTCGGTCTGAAATTCGATTTGAAAATCTCAGGAGTCTGCCGACCGGCACTTGTGAACTGCTTCTGCTTCGGGCACCGCACAGCAAGAAAGACTGAAGAAAATGGCATTGGCTGCCTCTTTTATACCCCTTTCGCACTGACGTCAGGGAAGAAGTGACAGCAACCGACGCCAGACCAAGACTTTGGAACTCGGGCCGACTGTGGGACCGCCTGACGGCAGATAACCCAAGTGTGATGACTGCAGCAGTGTAACACAATGAACATCAATTGTTTTCTGAACCCTGAGTATTCACTGTGTGGCTGATTTAGAGTACAAAAACACCTTCAGTGGTTACTGTACACAAGCTAAAGGAATTCACAATACCCACACCACTACAAGCCAATTAGTATTTTGCAACCAATTAATATGTGGTGTGGATATCCCATGACTGCCAAACAATTAATATGTGACGCCCGTGCACTGGCCCATCAATCAAGGAGCCTCAATCCTCACCACTAACACCAGGAGGGCATCCACATAGGGGAGGATAACAAATACACACACAGTAAAATACAATTACCCTTAAGAGCACACAGAGATCACAGTCGGTCTGGGGCTGGTTTCTCCCTTTCTTTCCAGATCCCCAATAAGACTCCCCACTGGCACAGCTATACAGTCCAGATCTTAGCTTAGTGGGCCAGCCAAAACCTCCAGCACCCTCTCTGTCCAACCAGTGCTTCGTGTCCCTGCCCAAGTAGCTGACACACACACACTATGAGATAAGAGTTATACAACCACACAGACACTCCAGGGGAAGGCTGGCATAGGTTATCCAGCTGTGCCCCTTTTACCCAGACTATAAGGTAGAAATCACTGCCACCTCCCACTAATATTTATCAGCTACTAAAAAGGCCCTGATCAAAGGGTATCCAGTTCTACTGTGCAATATTATCATCCAAATGGTAAGTACAACTAACAGTCAAGGCTTATTTGGAGTTACTGGGACAGTATCACTATATACATGCAGCATACTCTAGAGCTTAAATTATCTCTACACAAAGCAGCCACAGTTGAAAAATTTAAAAATATTTAATAATAAATAATAAAAACACAAGACAATACTTCTTACTACACAGTGCTAGTCAAGAGTTCAGATACAAGAAAATGCATAAAATAATACAGTAGAATAGTTCTGACATCAGTACAGAAAACAACTGTCTAATCTTCCTATCTCCTAGCTATTTCTGAAAGAGACAGTGAAGTCTAAGATCCTACTTACATACAGAACACAGGCAAATAATGGTGAGTTGGATGTTCTCAAGACAAATGCTAAATCCTCCCTGACTCTCTCTCTCTTTAAATTGATAACACAGTGCTGCTTCACATTACATCATTCTTAACAATTTTCTGTTTTCCCAGGCTAACAGAAACTTAGAGGTTAATAGCCCTTTTGATCTTGCAGCTGGTCAGGAAGCCATACCAATAAAAGATATTATACATGTAAATTCTAGCCATTAACACTGGCCTCAAAACAATAGGAAGAATTCCTTCATTTAGACATATCGTCTCCGAGTTTTGACATCAAACAATTACACAATGCTTGACTTAGCCTTCCTACAGCAGAGTGCACTGTTACATTTTTTGCAGTTCCACATTTAACAGCATTTTCTTCCATTTAAGAGAATAAGCCTGTGGCTTATATTAATACTTACAAATGACAGAATTATCTACAAAATTCTGTCTGGCTAGGTTGGCAGCCATCACCTATCTTCACACAGATCATGGCCATTTTTGTTCATCTGATCATACCTGTGCCATGTTTTCCTCCGCAATTATATCCTACCTCTGCTTAACTGTATGCTGTACCACTGCAGACCTCACTGCGTATGTTTGTCTTGTTGCATGAAACCGATCATTCCACAGCCATGTCCTGTATCTCAAGTCCTTCAGTATTTCTGTCACATTCCTCTGGGCTAGAATTCTAAAAGCCTTACTGTAAGCTACTCCATGATACTCTGGTGTAGTCACCTTTGTAGGTGGGAATTACACTACATTAGCTTGGAGTAAAACTTTAAGAATCCCCACTGTTGGTGGTTTCAGAAATAGTAAATACTGCTTTTATGTCTTTACTTCCAAATATTATTCAAAATATTATCTCAGCTAGAAAAATTAAGAACCTGTTTTGCGAGGGAGATGGTGTTCTTGCTCATGTTATCTACAGCAAAATCTGTAAGTAAGTAAGTTTGGTCAATAAACTGTACTAAAGGGCATTCATATAACATGTTATTTTTGCTTCAGAGCCAGTCTTTGCGTAAAGGGATGTAAATTATTTAATTCCTTAAATAAAGATATGAAAATCAGGAGGCCAAAGATACTTAGTCTATTCACTGAAAAAGAAACTTAAGAAATTAGAAAAAATGAAGAAGGCGTATAATAAAACGAAGAATCCAATGGTAAACATGAAAGAAAAGATAAAATAATAAAACAAAAAAGTGTACTGCTTTTTCAGCTTTGTTGAACACAAGTGACAGACCTGTGAAATTTCCCTGGGGCTGAGAAACTATGGTCACACTAGCTTTTGGTACTGTAGGTTATGTTTGCATTTGCAAGCAGTAGGGATGATGTTTCTTTGCAGGGCAGTTATGTGATAAATTTGATGGACCAGCACAAGCTTTGTAATACAGATACTTGAAGCTTAGGACTAATAGGATACACAAACTGCATCTGTCTCTCATTCTATTAGTTATGTGAGTCACAGGTTTAAGCCTTTAAGCTGTACACTGAGCGTTTTTTTCTCACGCATACTTTTTTAAAGTGCCACTTTTTGCCAATGGAAAAGAAATTATGTAAACTGTCTTCTCCCTTGCTATTCACAAGTGGGCATTAAAATACTGTATCAAGCATCAGTAACTAATTCCTCATAAAAGGTTCTTGTTAGTCCAAAAGCTTGAGTTTCTCTATTGTTCAAACTATGTTGGTCCAAAATAAATATATTGCACCTCCTGTGTATTCTAGTGTTTTCTGTTATTGGAAGGTGGCCCTCTGTGGTTGCAGGTGGCTCTGGTGGTGACAGAGACTGCCAGTGTCAGGCTAAAATGATTGCGATTTTGTGAGTTTTTAACTTGTGTAGGTCAGGAGGTTGGTACCATTACTGAAAGTGCAGTGTTACTTCTTAAACCTGGACCTTCTGAGGACAGACACACTACTGACAATTGATCACAGTAACAAGTGATCCTCCCTGCAGACCTTTTACCTGGTCAAATATAGACAGTGATCTACCTAGTACTATCCTCTGAGTCTGGGACTATACCATCCATGGTTTGTGAAGGGGGAGTGGAGAGGAACAGTGGCAGTGCCACATATGCTCTCCTGCATGCCATGTGATTTTTGTATGCTCTAAATGGGCAGAGCTGCTGATGTCACACATCACTGAATGCAACTTAAATGTAGCATCCTACTTCAAAGCCAACATGTTAACAGCGCACAGTTATAGCACTATCCCCTAACTAGGGATGTGTCATATTGCAGGTAGAACCCCCTCCCTCCTAGAGTAGATAAGCTGTTCCACCTGACTACACCAGTGCCTCAGCCACTAGCTGAACTCAGATTGGCTGGTTCAACTCAGATTGGTTGGATATTAGGACTGACTCCATGGTGGACAGGGGAAGATCCCTATCTTCCCCTGTCCATCATGGAGTCAGTCCTAATATCCATGTTAAGTCTGTTATGAGGTCTCTGAAAAACAGATTTTTATCCCAAATAGACAAGATAAGTATGGTTTATTGGCCAGGCCTTTAATGGTCTATATACTGATTGCCTGGTACGTTTTTGAACCTTTGAACTTGTGAGACAGTCTATAATCAAAAATATTCAGCAAAAGGTGAAAATTAACTTTACTTGCCTTGGACACCTACTTGTCTTTGGTTATAGGCAGGCTGGAAAAATGTTTACACATCCTTAACTCTAGCCATAAATGCTGTAAACTATTTCACCAATGTGGCGCAATACCACAGCGAGCTACTATACTTACTAAAATTAAATTACTGAATCAAAGTTACAGATCATAGACTCTAAAGAATGTCACAGAAGTATATGGCTGCTGTAGAAAAGATAAACGCATGCATATTCAGGAGTACCCGTGATACAACAGATGCTACAGTTAGATGTTTACCCCACTGTGGTTTTTAGAAGGCATGTGGCTTAATAGCCAATTATGGGAAAAGTACATTTTTGTACCTACCATAAATGTAGATGTTCGAGGATCCACATTGCTGCAGTCCTAACTATTGGGGGTAGTCCGCTGTCCCAGTCGGCCCGAATACCAAAGTATATGGCTGACGTCGGTCAAGGCGCATTAGTCTGACGTCAGGACGTCAGGGTACTAATGCGCATGACCGACGTCATATCCTCAGTCTTTTCTTGCCCCAGATGTCAGAAGACCCTAAAAAACAAGGTCAAAACCAAAAATACCAAACACTCCTGCACCAAAAATATGTACAATATATACAAAATTACAAGAGTATAACCTCACCCACACAACCACCCCAAACACAGAGGGGAAGGAGGGAGGGTAAATTGGACTGCAGCAATGTGGATCCTCGAACATCTACATTTATGGTAGGTACAAAACTGTACTATGTTCTTCATTCCACATTGCTGCAGTCCTAGCTATTGGGTAGAATCCCAAAGCAGAGGTAAGGGAGGCTGGCAAATCATAAGGAAGCAGGAGCTGTCAACATGCCTTGCAAAATAGCTGTGGCAAAACCAGCCCTAGATTTAGAGTAGAGAGGAAGGTGGTAATGCTTAGAGAAAGTATGCACTGAACTCCAAGTAGCTGCCTCCAAAATATCCTTAGTTGCCACACCCTTAGAAATGCTGTTGAAGTGGCAGTAGCCCTAGTGGAATGAGGCCTAATCCCAGCTGGAATCTCCTTGCCATGATGGGAATAACAAAATGCAATGCAAAACCCAATCCACTTAGAAATAGTTTGTTTTGACACAGGCTTGCCCTGTGAACTCAAAGCAAAAGAAACAAACAACTGCTGAGACTGCCTAAAATCCTTAGTCCTGCTTAAATAATAACGCAACTGCCTGTGTACATCTAAAGTGTGCAAAATCTTTTCCCCTTATTTTGGGGATCTGCATAAAAGTAGGCAAATGAATAGTTTGGTTTAAAGCTATACTAGAAACCACCTTGGGCATAAAGGAAGGATTAGTGCGTAATGATACTCTATCCTTATGGAAAATCAAAAAAGGCTCAACCGCCATAAGGGCCTGTAATTCAGAAACCCTTCTTGCAGAAGTAATGGCCAACAAAAAAGCAGTCTTCCATGACAAGTATTTCAATTCAGCAGTAGCCGCAGGCTCAAAAGGTTGTAGAGTAAGTTTCTCCAACACAAAGTTGAGATCCCAAGCAGGAGTAGGAGCTCTACGTGGGGGTCTTATATTCTTTGCCCCTCTAAGAAATTGCTTGAACAAAGGATGAAAACAATGGTGGGTCACAATCATAGTGAGCTGAAATTGCTGCAGCATGAATCTTAATGGAAGAGAAAGACAAACCTTTGTCCAATAACTCAGTAAGATATTGAAGAGCCACACTCAAATTAGGCTCAGAAATCTCCAAATTCTTCGCTGCACACCAAAAGAAAAATCTCTTCCATTTTTCTTACACTTTCCTAGTACTAGGTCTTCTGGCTTCCATAATCACATTTAAAACTTGTTGAGGAAGTTGAGACCTGCTGTGTTTCAAAACAGAATATGCCAGGCTGTTAGATGAAGAGAGTGAAGCTTGACATTGAGCAGGTGACCGTCCCTCTGAGACAACAGGTGTGGAATCAAGGGTAAAGGCCATGGAGGCTTCCTTACCAGACTCCTCAGTAATGGGTACCAGTGTTGCCGAGGCCAATCTGGAGCTATTAAAATCATCCTTGGCTTGTCTTGTCTGACCTTTAGGAGCACCTTTGGGAGAAGAGGCAGAGGTGGAAAGGCATACACATGAAGATTTTTCCAACTGAAAGAAAGAGCATCCACTTTCCAAGCTGTGTGATGAAACCTCTTTGTGCAAAACTTTGGCAGCTGGTGGTTTAGTGGAGAAGTGAACAGATCTATGTCTGGAGTTCCCCAGGACACTGTCAATGTCTGAAATACATGAAGATCCAGTTTCCACTCGTGGGGATCCATGATTTGTCTGCTTAACACATCTGCTAAGGAGTTCTGTGCTGCCGGCAGAAACCTTGCCTGAAGAGTTAGTTGCAAGCTGAGCGCAGTCTCCCATAAAATCATTGCTTGCCTGCACAAGGTAAGAATGTGTTCCCCCTTGTTTGTTGATGTACCACATGACAGTTGTGTTGTCTGTTAGAATCAACACCTGCCCTGGAAGAAGTAACTCCTTGAAAGACATTAATGCAAACTGGACTGCTAACATCTCCTTCATGTTGATATGTAGATGCTGTAGTCTGGCAGGCCACTTGTCTTGTATCCACTTTCCATTTAGATGAGCTCCCAAGCAATGTCTGAGGCATCTGTCGTTAGAATCTGACTCGCCTCTGGCCGGGTCACAGAGAGTCCCTTGTTTAGGTGACATTCCTGAGCCCACCACAAAATTGCTGTTCAATGCAAGTAATTATTCGAATGAGAGTGTGCAAATCATGGCAGTGCTGTGTCCATACATTTTGAGATACCATTGCAGCTTCCTCATATGCAGTTTGGCATTGGGAAGCACCAGAATACAAGATGCCATGAACCCTAAGGCTTGAAGGACTGTCCTTGCAGTCAGCCCAGACTGAAGACTTAGTTGATGGAAGTAAATGGAAAGATTCTTTTGTTTGTCCGGGGTTAAAAAGGCCATCTGGGCTGCTGTATTCAGTCTCACACCCAGAAAGCACATGTCTTGTGAGGGTACTAGACTGGACTTTATTTCGTTCACAGAATACCCTAGGCATCTTAGCACTGCTATCACATATTCCAAATGCTGTAAAAGGTCTTCCTTTTCTTGAGCCAGAATCAGGCAGTCGTCCAAGTAAGGATAGATTTGAATTCCTTTTAGCCTGAAGTAAGCTATCACTGGAGCCAGAACCTTTGTGAATACTCTGGACGCAGTAGATAAGCCAAAGGGCAATGCAGAGAACTGATAATGAGAATTTCCAGCTCGAAAACGCAGATACTTCCTGCAACTTAGTCTGATAGGCACATGAAGGTAAGCCTCCTTGAGAGCTAAAGTTACCATCCAGTGATCTTTGCCCAGCAGAGGTAAAAGCTGTTGTAACGTCAACATTTTGAACTTGGGAATGTCCAGATAAGTGTTGAGGATAGACAAATCCAAAATTGGTCTCCACGTGTTCCCCTTCTTTGGTACTAGGAACAGGCGAGAATAAAATCCTAGGCCCCTTTCTGGCACAGGAACTGGCTGAATGGCCCCTATTTGGAGTAACAGAGAAATTTGCTTGTGAGCCTCTTTCCTTTGTAGAGGAGGAATGTCTGGCATGCCTTTGAAAGGAGGCAAGGTATGGAAATAAAACCTGTAACCGTGGCGAATGATATCCAAAACCCATCTGTCTTGGGTAATTAAATCCCAATTGTCTTTGAAAAGAGCCAGCCTTCCTCCCAAAGGTGCTGCCAGACGAGAATGCACTGGCAGCTGAAAAGGTAGGTCATTGGGTCTGTTTACGAAAGGACTGACCCCTGCCTTCACCAGAAGTTTGAGCAGGTGAACTCCCTGTTCTAGGCCTAAAAGAACCTTGAGCTCTGTCCCTACCACGTCTAGACCTACCCCTAGACTGGGAATCATAAGCAGGATATGTCCATCCCTTAGCAGGCCAATGTCTACTAAACTCGGAGGCTGCACCTGCAAAAATCTTTAACAGTTTGCATAGACTTAGCCTTGTCCTCCATTTTCTTTAAAACTGCTTCCACAGGCGAACCAAACAACACATCAGACTGTAAAGGAGCATCCAAAATCCTTGTCTTAACATGCTCAGCTAAATTCTGATCCTCAACCAGGCGTGCCGACGAAGAACAGAACCAGTGGCAGCCACCTCGAGGAGGCCTGCACAGCATCAAAACCACATTGCAAGGAATGCTTACCCACCTGTTCAGACACATGAACTAAATCCTGCAACTCTTTACACTCAATACCTTCTGCCAGAGCATCCACCTTAGACTTCAATTGTGAAAGGAGATAATTTTGATATTTTAACATGTGAAACTGGCAATTCAACTCATGGCTAAAGTGGAAGAAGTATACACTTTCTTTCCCCATCTATCCAAAGCCCTTGCCTCTTTATCAGGAGGAACAGGATTTTTAACAACAGAAGCCTTAACACCTTTAGGCCCCTGAGAAACAGTTTCCGGGTCTGCCCCAGGACTCTTAAACAGATACTTATGAGCTTCAGGCACCCTATAGTACCTATCCGGTTTAACTGGGGCAGGAGGCAAAGAATCAGGGTTCAGGAAGCCTCTGCAAAACATCTTCCACCACATTCAGAACAGGAGGTATAGCTAAAGGCCTATGCTGGGGTAAAAACAAAAATTCCCTAAGCCTCTTCCTGGAATCAGAGAAATCTTGACCTTCCCATTTGAAATGCTCCCTCATGGAATGCAGAGTCTCTGAAAATGAAAAATCCTCAGGAGGAGATGCTGAAGGAGTAGAATCATCCACATCAGAATCAGAATAAGGAGGATACTCCTGCAAGTCTTCAGCCAAGACTCAGACGCCCAACACTGCTCAAAACTCTCAAACTCAGGTTCCACCCTAGGCCTTTTATCAGGAGGGGGCATAGAACCTCTAATCATAGTAATCAAATCCTCTGCCATTTTAAGCATATGTTTCTTAGGCAAAGATCCTGAAGAGCTAGGAGAAACCCCCACTGAAGTTAAACCTGGCCTGCCCCTCAAAGAAGCCTTGGAAACAGAAGGAGGCTCTAACCACCTTAGGGAGAGAGGGAAGCACAGCCACCTGAGAAGCCCCTTCAGCCTGGCCTACCTCCTGAGAGGACACATCCTGTAACAGTAAAGTCTCTCACTGAGACTCCAAAGAAACTCCTGGCAGAACCTCCGGCTCCACTGAGCCTCTAAAGAACTGACGTCCGGGACTGTCGGTTCTTCCACTCTAGGCTTTGCTGCTTTGTCCTTGCGCTTTTTGAAGCGGGCGCCGGAGCATCCGACGGCATTTTATAATTACAACGCTTCCCAAAAACTAACCTGGCACAGTCTAACCTTCTCTTAATGGTGCGTTTTTTAAATCTAGCACAAGAGCGGCATCCAACAACGCCGTGCTCAGGCCCTAAACAAGGTATACACAAGGTATGGTAATCCCTATGAGGTATCTGTTTCACAAGAAATACAGTTATTCACTTTTTCTGACATCCGTTAAATACTGAGGCAAGAAAAAACCAAAATATTCCCCAACGGGGTACTTAGCCAACTTTGATTCGGTATGAAACTCCGACTTCAGAAAATTTCAGAACGCCAACCTGCACTCGCAAAACTGCTTCTGCATCGGACCATGCGGCAAAAAAGACTGAGGATATGACGCCGGTCATGCGCATTAGTACCCTGACGTCCTGACGTCAGACTAATGCGCCTTGACCGACGTCAGCCATATACTTTGGTATTCGGGCCGACTGGGACAGCGGACTACCCCCAATAGTTAGGACTGCAGTAATGTGGAATGAAGAACATCAGAACAGTTTGACCCGAATGCACTTGTATACACTTTCATGTTTAAATTTACATTTATTGTCTATGGGAATAGTTAGTGGACAGTTTGACCCCCAATTATATAAAAAAAAAAGTTTTTAAAGTTTTATAAAAGCATTTTCTTGCTTAATATTTCAATCATGATTTTTTATAGGAATTTAATATATTATTTAACTATATATATATATATATATATATATATATATATATATATATATATATATATATATATATATATATATATATATACTGCGGTTGTGGTGCTGCGGTAGCATTGTCACCTCACAGTAAGACATTGTCCTGTTCGATTCTCAGCTAGAGCATCTTCAGTGTGGAGACATGCGTGAATGGGCATACCTTCGTTGAAGGTTGTGTGTCAGGGCCGGCAACTCGGCACGTAAAAAATCTACTGCCAATCATTAGCAGACCGGTTCCACTGTGGCGACCCCTAACCTGTTAATGCCGAAAGACACAACATTTAACTATATAAATGTAAATTTCTTTATGTTTTTTTCAACTTAAGGTTAAAATCAATATTATTTAACATTAATTTTAAATTAACATTAATAATATTATTATATGTATTTCAAATGCAAAAGTTTTAAACAGTTTATATATCTTCACAACTTCTTTTTTCTCTTTTTTTGAGGTAATAAGTAACTTTGTGGATGCACAAGCTGTATATAACGTTTATTGTTTCTTTATGTCAAATTCTCTGTGGTTTATTTTTTTTCTTGCCTTGCCATTTCAATGGGGTCAGACAAGTCAAAGATATTCCATCAGATATGAAAAATGTAAGGAAAACAATAGCAGCAGTGACATACCTCTGTCACACTGCCAAACTAAAACAGATTCCTCCTTCATCTCATTCTATGTCCTGCTCCCTTGATTACACCCTCCCCACAAGAGCAAGATATAGGGGAACTTCATAAACGGAATTATCATGAGCTATAAACAGTGACTTCCTGACCTAATATCTAGGTACCTAATGGCTACTATGTCAAACTGATAAAAAAAAAAAAAAAACTTCAGACCAAAACAGTCTGGTCTCATCTCATACTATCGTTGTGCAGAGAAGGGAATTATTGAAAACAGATCTAATGATAAAACTCCTCAGCAAACAAGTTTTTTATTCTTCTAGAGTCTTCATAATCCCTCCAAAATAAAGGAGGACATGGTCACTTTTGTTCCCAATTTATTTTAGTTTCTTCACAAGGAATAAAGAGAGATATGATCAATTTTGTTCCAGTTTGTTAAACTTTCTTCATAAAAATGAAAACATTCTGCAAGCTCACTCTCAAAAATCTCTTACTCTGTTAAGAATTCAGTAACTAAATGTAAATGAAACAATTACATTGATATATCCCTTCTTCTGGGTTTTGTTAACATTCTTTCTGATTTGTGGTGGCAGTGACACTTTTGTTTGATACATCTTGGTCTGTGAGATGCATTTTTATAGCACAAGTGCCTATATAAAGTACCCCCCCCCATTAACTTTTCCCAAGGCAAAACCAATAGCAATTACCTTTATTTAGATGACTGGCTTTCAGCTGTGGTGAGCAGAAAGCTGCTACTAGAATATTTGTCTGTTAAAAAGTGAGCTGATTTATTGTAATGGTGACAGCATAAATTAAACAAGTTGTAATGGTGAGGCAAATACATTGTACAGCATTATACAGATCACACTGAGTTAAATATGGTACTCATAGCATGCATAAATAAATACATGCATACATAAATAAGAATATAGAATTAATCATTTGTACAAAATCACACTTGTATGCATATAGAAAATAATAATGAATGAACTGCATAGTCTCTCTGCAAAATTTAAAATATGGATATAACTGAACATAAATCTATTATTTCTCTCACAGATTATCTGTCTTAGAATCATTACCTAGAATGTCTTTCCCTCACTGCAGAAGGTACAACTGTTGCAAGACTTTATGGGTTATTTTGCTTAAAACTCAGACAGCACTGATGAGACAGTTTCCCTCCATTGGATATTTGATATCCTGTTGCATTCATACATTTCCAGATGTAGTTTGTTCATGAGCAAATCTTGGTGTTTCTTAGAAAAGAAAAATAAACTTCTTGTCAGAGCTTGACTACTGATGTATCGCATCTACTTTGCTGTACTCACCTAGCAGGCCTCTGAAGTCAGGGAACTTGGTCACTTAAAAAAAAAATCACACCATTACATAAACATAAAGAAGGATGCACTGTACTACAAGTATTCAAACACAAGCCTGTTTCAGGCCACATTTTAATAACGAAGGCATCTGATCACAGTCATCTGATATCTAAATAATCAGTCAGGGTTACTCTTATCATGCTTCCTGTGCAGTGAGCATTACAGAACCCTGTATCCTTGCAAGCCAGACATTTTCCAGGTTCATTAAAAAATCCATCAGGTCTTCTCAGCAGTGCATATCAGCGATAACCATTTTACAATTAAAGCTAATACACAGATAATCAAATTCTGCTCTTGCCTCTTTTGCAAATAACAAGTAAGGAAAATGAAGTTTCTTTCTTTCAAGTGGGACAGAAATTTGTGTACAGAATTCCTCTCTTACCTTTGATTGAAAAAATAATACTTCTCAAGGTCGCTGGCTGCATGGTACAGACTGATGAAGCCCTTACTGTAACCTAGATAACCTGATATTGACTGATAGTCTGGGCAGTGTAGGAGATGGACAGCTTTGATGGGAGCACCCTACATACTGCCACTGGGGATATTACGTAGTTTTCCTGGTCTAGGGACAGCTAGAAGCCTCCTTAACATGTAGATCGACCCTAGTCCAGATGGGGTGAGGCAAGACTCTCAGGAGGTTGGGACAAAGGTACCTTCAGGAGCTATGGAACAAAAAAACATTTGTGATGCATTTAGGAGCATAAATCAAACCATCCTTCACAGCTGCTTTTGATGAACTTGCTGGTGATTGGATGGGATGTGACAGATAGCAGGTATAAGCGGAAAAGCAATAAATACTTCTCATAAGAATGAGGCATTACAATATGACTCGTATAAATTCAGAGTGTTTGAGAGAGATATGGTTCACTTTTCTACATGATGATCCAGGTTTCCTTCTCTTCCACTTTCTCAGAATATTATGACTCAAACACAGGACTGGGTATTCCTGAAAATTTTAAATCTTTCCCATCTCCCTACTTGTTTTACAAATCAAACATCAGTTCTTATCTTGAATGAAGTTCACTTATTAAACCTTTTCAATTTCAGAAGTTCCTGTCTTCAGTGCATGGGAAACTGTAACCCATTAACAGTGCATTGTGTCTGAAGAGGTATTAAATATTGTACAATACACTAGGAAACTTTCTCATAGAAAGTCTTCAGAGGCTATATAGAAAATGCTTCTGCGTGACAGATAGAGGACTGCAACCTCCTTCCTGACCAGTACCTCAGATAATTAAATGTAATCTCATTTGTTTGACATTTCAGTCTGTTTCATATGATTAGCAAATGTCATTAGACTAAAATCAAATCTCTGTCATTTAGATCAATCATTTTTGATCAAAAGATTTTCTTAAAAGCTTTCTCTATCATCTTTTGAACTGGCAGCGTCTGCTTATATAACAATGTTTTATACCTGAACATTTTTTTCTGCAGCTGTTACCTTCACACGTACAAATCTCTATATTACATGCCTTAATGTGCAAACAACTATATGAAATGTTTATTTGGATAGTTTAAAGTTCGATTATTCTTTTATGCAAAAAGAAAAAAAAAAGTTGTATCAGTGTTTACCTTGAACCAGTCAGTTTAGTTGTCATTATACATTTTGTTTAAACAGCAGCACTGAAGAAAACAGTTGCTGCATGTTCTGGATGTATGCAAGCAAATACTGGCTGTACCCAAACTACCAGAAACTCAGGCCATTCATTTTCCTGTTTTATGCAAGACAAGCAAGGTTTTGCACTTATGAAATGAACTATTTAAAGTAGCTTTGGAAACTATAAATTGTCAGCTATGAAAAATATGGATGGCATCTGCTGTGTGAGGCAATTAGAGATGATATAGCAAGAGGAACTACATTCTTGGCAGCCTGTTTCAAGGATGAGCACAGGATAACTGTGAGGATATGACATGACGATCAGGCCACACTTTTACCAAACACTATAAAATGGACATTACATTTAAAATCAGGAATAAAACTAACAGGGCATTTACCCTAGTATTCCCCTAGGATATTCCTTTGGTCAAGCCAAACTGCCACCATTCCCTTGGGATCCTGCTCGTCCTGTGCCACTTACTGCAGTAATCCTCTTTAACATAAGGCAGCGAAGCTGGGTGAGCCATTCATTAAGGTAGAAATCACAAACTCTTACAGTGTGTATGCAGTCTGCCCATGGCTGTTATTTGAAATTCCCTATTTTTTTTATCATCCATCAGTTCCAAACTGGATGCAGTTGCATCATATTGTGATGTGCTGAGGCAGTCTCATTAAGAACGAATAAAGGGTGGTGGTGTTTCTGTGCTTAAGTTGTCTTATCAGCGCTGAAACCTATAATAGCATGCCATCCAGCATCACCTAGTAAGATCTGTTTGGTAATGAAAGCGTGTGTGTGTGTGTGTGTGTGTGTGTGTGTGTGTGTGTGTGTGTGTGTGTGTGTGTGTGCGTGTGTGTGTGTGTGTGTGTGTGTGTGGGGGGGGGGGTCAAGTGAGCAAGATTGTACTTTGTGTTACCTCCTGCTAGTTTTCTGCTGAAAGATGTAGCATTACACATCACCCAGCTGCACTTTCTTCACCTGTTCTGTGCTACCCATTCTGTCCTTGAATTTCATACTCTTGTTATTGTACATCTTTTCTGGAACATTGTATTCTCCTGGACTTTATTGCTTCCACTGATTAGTGATGCCTTCTTTCTTATCCTTGGGTTACACATATTAAGTTGCCTGAACATTGTTTTATATATGACTTGTGATGTAGAATTTCACAGCTTTTGTTGCTGTTCTCTGGGTTGCTTTGATCTTGTTTATATTTTCACCAATAAGAGCTCTGTATGATTGCACACAGTTCTTCAAATTTGAGAAGACATTGCCAACTATCTGTACAAAGTGATAGTATCTTCATTTTATCTAGTAATTATGTCTCAACCTGTTATATGCAAGTACCCTCCAACCTTCTGTCATTACTTGCCTGATTTTATGTCGTCTGAGATGATCCCCTCAGATCCCTTTCCATTTTTGTCATTATTTTTTCCTACCAATATCTACTGATGTGAAGTTGTTCGATCTCGCCGTTTGTTCTTACACACGGGTTCGGAACCGATCCCTCGGCTCCGAGTCGGCCACATTCCAAGCTCTGCGTCTAAGAGAAGCTCAAGGCACAGTCCCTGTCCCATGATCCCCTGCTGCTAACCCTCAGATCTAGTTTGCCGCTGCAACAGGTCTCGTCGTCGACTGAGAGCTCGGGCCAGTATCATTTATATATTCATATATATATATATATATATATATATATATATATATATATATCTTTCCTAAAATAGTTAGAATTGTTAAAGTTTATTATTAGAATTAGCATAGTATTAGTATTTGTGTGTGTGTTGTTTTAAATTAGTTTAATTAAGTGTTAGCTTGTTGTGGGAGCGGCTGCTCCTAGGCCTTAGGCCATTTTTTTTGTTCTGTCAGGGCTCTGTCAGATTTTTCTCTAGTAATTCCTTTTTTTCTCCAGTTAACCGGTAGTTATTATAGTAGCTGTGTGTGTTTAGTAGCAGTTCTGTGTAGTTTTATACATATAGTTGCATTTACATTTTTATGCTTAAAATGTCGGAAAAAGCCAAATCTGGCTTTAAACGTTGCCATTGTGGACAGAAAATGTCCATAACTGATAACCATGTTTCCTGTGTCTACTGTCTGGGCCCTCTCTATCTTCAGGAGGATTGCTCCATCTGCCACTCGTTTAGTGGCAGAGTGAAGATGGAGAGATGCAGGAAACTGGTTGAGAGAGGTCTCCTGAAGCCGGAGTTTCAGGAGGCATTGGAAAAGGCAGACCAATCATCGAAGTCTTCAAAGGGGTCAAAGTCTTCGAAGGTATCGGAGCCCAGGTCATTGGCTCCGAGTACCTCTTCTAAGATTCGGTTGCTGGCTCCACAGACCTTGGAGCCGAGCACCGAGATGCTGCCTCGAGTCGAGGTCCAGGTCTTGGAGCCAGTGTCAAAGGTACCCCCTTCATTGATCCTTCGCTCGGTGACCTCTTCGGCCCCTTCGACCCGTTCCTTCAGACTGTCTGACACCGATGTGGATCGAGTGGTGCAGAACCTGATGGAGAACACGGCCTTATCCAGACTAATTGCGGTTTCATCCCAGTTGGTTTCGAAGCTTGAGGCCCTTCCTGTCCCATCTGTTGATCCTCCTTCGAGACCCGTTGAGTCATCGGAGCCGGCAGTTGAGGATCTGATGATCGTTGATCCCCTGGGGCCAAAGCCTTCTTTAGTGCTTTCGGCTCCACTGACCTCGACACCCGCGGCACCCATCGAGGGGTCTTGGAGCTGACAATCTCTCCTCGGTTCTGGGGGGCGGGGAGAGTCGAACCGAAGTTTCGGTTCCGTCTCTTCCCCTTGGTGCCTCGGCACAGATTAGTTCGGCTCCGTCCTCTGGATCGGAGCCCATGGTTCCGGGCCCGGGGAGACTACCGTCTTCTTCGGAACCAGTGGAACCCTCGGCCCGGGGCTCCGGTGCCTTCGAGGCCATGAGGCAGGTGTTGTCTGGTAAGACTTTCACATCATCAGATTCTTCTTCTCCCTCCCCGAAAGGTCCATATTCTGGCTCTGCACCACTGGTTCCCACCATGCGTAGAGACCCAAAGCCTCAGTCAACCCCAGAGGGTGAACCCTGCTCCTCGGAAGCTTCACCAGATGTCCCCTCTGATGATGTCCCAAGGAAGAGATTGTGCAAGAGGAGGCACCTTGATTCCCCACAGGAATCATTGACATTGGATACCGACTTGGATGAGTCAGAGGGGTCCCCACGGTCCTCCTCCGAGGATGTCTCGTTTGCCGACATCCTTGAAATTCTCAAACAGAGGGGTGACTGGTAGTCCCTTGCCCCCACTGAGGATGAGTCGGTGTTACTGAAGGCTTTTGGGGCTCAACCTTCCACCTCCTGGGTAACGCCGCCCTTCGACGAGTTAATGGATTTAATAGCTCGAAGGGCGTGGGAGTCCCCTGACACATTGGAACCAGTCCCTCTGTGGCCCACTAAGTACATCACTGCCCCCCAGGATAAGGCGTACCTCACCAAGGGAGTCCCAGTTGATGCTATGGTGGTGGCAGCGGCCACCAAGAAAGAAATGTCTAAAGCATCTTCCTCTGTTCATCCTCCTAACAAGGACTCCAGGACGATGGACAGGTACGGGAAGCGCATTTTTAGTTCAGCGACTTTTTCCATGCGATCGCTGAACTACCTCACTCATTTTACCTGTCTTCAGAGAGATCTCCTCAAGGAGTTGGGCGATACTCTTTAGGGTACCACAGATGCTACGGTCTCAGACAAGGTGACAGCACAGCTCAATACCCTAAACTCTATCGTCAACTCGTAAATGCGGCTCATTTCCTATGCAGCCAAAGGATCGAGTAGGGCTGCAGCTTCAGCAATTGCTTTAAGGAGACAATCCTGGATGTGCCTATGCTTCTTTGCGGAAGCCTTCAAGTCTTCCTTTACTAATGCCCCTTTTGATGGCTCCTCCTTGTTTGGGCCAAAAGTGAAGGAGGCACTCACTAGGTACGAGCAGGAAGGAAAGACCCTGTCTGCCGTAGGGGTCCATTTTTCCGCCCCATCTAGACCATACCCCAAAGGGCAAAGAGGTGAAAAAATGTGGTTCCGGAATACTCAGGGAGCTTTCCAATTCTCACCTAGTGAATCCCCCTCCATTGGCGGAGGAGGGGGAAGGAATGGAAGACGCCGCCCAGGCGGCAGAGGAGGTCCGCAGAACCAGGGCGACAGGGATAGCATTCCTGGGAAGCCCTTCCAGCACTCCTGTGTGGAGGCCCAACTGTCCTACTCTGGAGGCAGTCGGGGGTCGCTTGGCTTTATACCCGGAGGCCTGGCTAAACCTCACTTCAGATTCCTGGGTAAAAAGCATAATAACCAGAGGATACAACATACCTTCCTTAAACAATCCTCCCACCCAAAAAAGATTCCCAGACATTCCACCCACTCTGCGGGATCACGCAGCCATAGAAATTCAAAGGCTTTTAGAAAAAAAGAGTCATCCAGCCAGTCCCGGCAGACCAAATAGGATCCAGAACTTACTCAAGGTTCTTTTTAGTTCCAAAGAAAACAGGGGACTGGAGGCCAATACTGGACCTCAGCAAGCTCAATACCTTCGTGAAGAAGGAAATATTCCAGATGGTCACGCTTCAATCGATCCTTCCGTTTCTTCAAATGAACGATTGGATGTGCTCTATAGATCTCAAGGATGCGTACTACCACATAAAAATGGCCAGGCCATCCAGAGATCATCTGCGATTCTGGCTGGGAGTCAGTCATTTTCAATTTCGAGCTCTGCCCTTTGGCTTCACCTCAGCCCCCAGGGTGTTCACCAAGTCCATGGCAGTAGTGGCGTCCCTTCTGAGACAACTAGGATTCCGGGTGTTTCCATACTTAGACGACTGTCTCCTTACCGCTACCACCAGGCATCACCTATTGCAAGCCAGGGTCTATACAATCAATCTCTGTTCCCGTTTAGGCATAACTCTGAACTTCGAAAAATCTGTCTTATCGCCCTCACAGCATATATCATTCATAGGAGCGGAATTAGACACTACCTTATCCCTGATCAGACTTCCCCAATCAAGAGTCTCAGCCCTGAGAGAAGAGATTTCTATTCTTCTAGAAAACAAGAGAGTCCCAGCCACACAGGTCTTGAAAGTTTTAGGTATAATGGCAGCTGCCCTTATCGTGGTCCCCCTTGGGAGAATGCATATGCGAATCCACCAGTGGCTACTCTTCGCACAGTGGTCTTACCAGCAGCTACCATTGTCACACAACATCCTGCAAACTGACTATTGCAAATGGGATCTTCGATGGTGGATGAACAGTCATGAACTTACGATAGGCCGCCCATTTGTTCTTCCTCCCCCCATAGCCACAGTGACCATGGACACTTCCCTGATAGGGTGGGGGGGACTTTTTCAGGGGAGAACAGTTCAAGGCGAGTGGTCGAAAATGGAGTACAATCTGCACATCAATGTCCTGGAGTAAAGAGCAGTGTTCCTAGCGTTGCAACACTTTCACGACTACTTACCTCCGGGAACAGTTGCAATTCAGACAGACAACATGTCAGTGGTCTGGTACATAAACAAGCAAGGAGGAACCAGGTCTTACCCCGTCTTACCCCTTATGCAGAGAGGCCCTGAGGATCTGGCAATGGGCTGTGTCCACCGGACGCTTTCTCATAGCAATGCACATCCCGGGGACGTCCAACGTAATAGCAGACAGGTTGAGCAGAGCCATCCTGCTACCTCACGAGTGGTCCCTCAAAAATCAAGTAGCGGAAAGGATTTTCTGCAGATGGGGCCAGCCTTGCTGCGACCTTTTTGCTTCCCCCTTGAATGCCAAATGCAGAAGTTATTTCGCCCTACTTTCCCCTTCCGGTACACGATTGGCCCCCGGGTCTCCTATATGCTTTCCCTCCTGTTCCATTGATCCCAAAATTTCTGCAGAAAGCCAAAGGTCTGGACAGGACGATCATCTTGATAGCACCATTCTGGCCTCGACAAATCTGGTTCCCCTTCCTCCAAGCTCACCAAATAGAGGAACCTTGGACTCTGGACCCAGTGCCAGACCTGCTGACCCACTCGTCAGGAGTTCTTCACCCCTCTCTCTCATCCCTCAAATTGACAGCATGGCTGCTCCACTTCCCAGCTTAGCCAGGTCGGATATTTTGTCTCCAGCAGTACAACATATTCTGATTTCTTCCCACAAATCCTCCACTAGAAAATTGTACAAGAGCAAGTGGAAACGTTTCACGTGTTGGGCCTCCAAACAAGGTATAGATCCCTTGGTTGCTCCTATTCATAAGATTCTAGAATTTCTATCCACTCTCTTTCACCAGGGGGCTTCAACATCCACCATAAGGGTACAGCTGGCTGCCATATCTAATTTTCATGTGGGTGAAGGAGGCGCTACGATTATGTCACACAGACTTTGTAGAGCTTTCATGAAGGGAACTTATCTCCGACCACCTATTCGAAGCCCAGTTTTTCCTTGGAATTTAAACCTGATGCTATCCCAACTCATGCTATCGCCGTTTGAACCAGCTTCGTCATGCCCACTGAAATATCTTTCCTGGAAAACCCTATTTCTGGTGGCAATCACTTCAGCCCGCAAAGTTTTGGAGCTGCAGGCACTGTCAATTAGACCACCATATATGATATTTCATCCAGACAGGGTCACCTTACGTACTAATCCGTCCTTTCTACCAAAAGTTTGCTCACAATCTAATCTTAGTCAGTCCATAGAACTTCCCAGATTTTTCAGGAACCATACTAATAAGATGGAATACATGCTTCACAAATTGGACATACACAGACAACTGAGATTTTACCTGGACAGAACAAAAGAGTTCAGGAAATCAGACCAACTATTTGTGTCTCATGCAGATAATAAGAAAGGACTTGCAGTTACAAAAATCATGCTATCCAAATGGCTTTCAGACTGCATAAACTTTGTTTATTCATCTTCCAATCAGCCTACTCCCCTCAAAGTTAAAGCTCATTCTACTAGAGCTGTTTCTACTTCTCTGGCACATGCGGCTCGTTTACCTATAGATACCATTTGTGCTGCGGCTACCTGGGCCAAACCTCATACCTTTATTACTCATTACAAAGTGGACAGGACCTCCAGGGACAGGGCTTCCTTTGGTTCCACTGTTCTCAGGAATGTTCTCCCGTGAGCCACCCGGGGTTTAAGGTGCTGGGGATGCTACCCTTGTCTAAGAACAAAAGGCGAGATCGAACAACTTCACATAAAGAAGTTATGTTCTTACCATAACGTTCCATGTGAGTTGTTCATCTCGCCTTTGTTCTTACATTACCGCCCTCCTTCCCCCTCTGTGTTCTGGAGGAACAGGTATGACTCGTGGTTGGTTGTCTTTCTCATGGTTCTCTTAGACTGCCTGTGTCTATGTATGCGTGCGTAGTCGGACAGGTATAACATATTGGCCTGTATCTGTCATTACCTTTTATGTATATACGTGTATAGGTATTTTTGGTGCGTAGGCATGTGTACGCAGGTATGTTTTTGTTGTCTGGTTTCTTTGCAAACTAGATCTGAGGGTTAGCAGCAGGGGATCATAGGATAGGGACTGTGCCTCGAGCTTCTCTTAGATGCAGAGCTTGGAATGTGGCCGACTCGGAGCCGAGGGATCGGCTCCGAACCCGTGTGTAAGAACAAAGGCGAGATGAACAACTGACATGGAACGTTATGGTAAGAACATAACTTCTTTTTATCCTTTATTCTGCAGGTGTAGTACTTTGCACTTTTTGTGCACTTGAATGAAACTGCTACATTTTTTCCATTCATTAAGCAACACTAAGTCACTTCTTATAATTTCTGCCCTCTCCGGTATATCAAACTGGTTGGAAATTTTAGTGTTATCTAAAAAAGCTCCTTCCAGATCTTTTACAGTGTCAGTAGTTGTTGCTGTTTAGTTGGGTACAGCTCTTCATGACCTCAATAACTTTAGCATGCCAGACCTGTGTGTCCACCACTGTTTCTTTAAGTTCTTGTAAATTCATAATTACTTCAGTAATGCTGTCCATCCATCTTAGACATTGCAACCCTCTTCTTCTTTTGCCTTCAGTCTTTTCCAGTAACTTCTTCAGTCAATCTAGTCTTCATATTATTTGGCCAAAGCATTTGAACTTTAGTTTTACTATCTGACCTTTCAGTGAACAATCTGGATTTATTTCCTTAAGTCTTGACTGATTTGATCTTTTACAATCCAAGAAATTCTCAAAAGTTTTCTCCAACTCCAGTTCAAAAGCATCAGTTTTCGAGTGCACAGTTGTACTTGTAGCCCACCTCTTGCAGTCATATGATATTACTGGGACATTTCCAGGTTAGGATAATAGTAGAACTCTTGTCTTTGGTGATGGTGTGGGTTATGGGTTTGATTCCAATGGATGGAGGGATACAAAATATGTATGTGTGTTGTGTGTGTGTGTGTGTGTGTGTGTGTGTGTGTGTGTGTGTGTGTATATATATATATATATATATATATATATATATATATATATATATATATATATATATATATATATGTGTATGTATATCTATACATTTATCAATGCAAAGAAATGCATTATAGTGCTCTCTGGAAAATCGTCCACAAATCTAATTTGATAAAACATCCTTAAGAGATGACCCAGTAGTTAGGGGTCTGGGAATATATATAGACAGTAATCTGGTCTTTAAACAACATGTAGCCAAGGTGGTAAGAAAATCATTCTATGTTGCCCAAGTCATAAACAAAGGGTATGGCAAGCATCCAGGTCCAATGAAGTTATACTGCGACTCTGCTCATCCCTTATCAGACCCATCACTGAGTACAATGCCCCCTTTGGCATGTAACTTACCAGACACTTGAAACAGCTGGAACTTATTCAAAGGTTCCTCAACAGGAGAGTCCAGGGTATGAATATTCTGCCCTACACAGATTGCCATAAGGCCCTATCTCTGTACTATGTCTCGTACAGGTTACTGAGAGGCAATCTATGCCTGGCATATAAAGCATCCTCAGATCCAGCTCTGATGGAAGTCTTGCAAGTCTGCAAAACAAGCAGCACCAGAAACACTAGATACAAGTACTTGAACTTTGCCTGCAACATAAATAGAACATGCTGGAAAGAGTGATATGTGTCTCAAAACACCCCTGCACTATGGAATAAAGCTCCCCATCCTTGTGAAGTAGGGTTCATGCATGATGCTATTCAAACAATGCTAGATAGAGGTTGGCATTGAGTAAATTAATCCCCATCTAACATATTCCCCCACATAATCCTTAGCTATCTCATTGATAGCATACCCCACCATAAAGGCATTCAAGGTACTCTGGGACAAAACTGAGTTTGGTTGCATGGCTTAGGTTGTAAAGACTGGTGGTCATTAGCTTAGTTTAACCTATGAACCATTGATTTGAATAGACAGAGCAGTGTTGACAATACAATGTATTTGCTCTTTAATATCCTTTCCACATTTAACATTGCTTTCCTCCCAGTAAGCAATCATCTTTTAATTTCATGGTTGCAGACACCTTCTGCATAAGTCTTTGAGTCCAGGAAAATAAAAATATTTTCACTGCCTTCAGTTCCTTCCCATCTATTTACAAATAATTTATAGACTTCATAGGATTTTCAAGGTAACTGAGTCTCATGACCATTTACGCATTGCCAGTCCCCACCCTTAGTGGCTGATAGGACTGGGCAACATAATCTATTTTTTTTTTTAAATCTGAGCAGCAAACCAGCTTTTGCACTTTCTACTTCCACATTTGTCAAAAGATTCTGCAGCTGCTCCTGTCCTTCAGCTATCAAAGTGGTATTGTCTGCATAGTTAAAGTTGTTAATATTTCGCCCACCAAGTTTATTCCATCATATGATTCTGTTACAGCACATAAATAAGTAGTGTGTGAATGTGCAGCCTTCTGCATTCTTTTCCCAGTCTTGAATTAATCGTTTGTTTCATGTTTGATTCTAATTGTTGCCTCTTTGTGAGTACTCACAATAGTTTGTAATTGTCCATAAAGTCTCAGCACTAAAAGTAAATTAAATGAATTTGTAGTACTCCCTTGCATTCTCCATTATCCAGCAGATGATGGCTTTTTGAAACATTTTTTTAAAATCAGCTTGGACATCTGTTATTTCTTGGTCTGTATAGTACCAGAACTTAGCTAGAAGGCTGTTATGAATTACCTTGTTAACACATAAAAGGGTGCAAGTATTTATTAATTTGAGCAATCTTTAGCTACGCCCCTTTTTGTAATTTGAATATAACATTACCTTTCCCAATCTAAAAGCCAGTGTTGCATTATCTAAATTTGCCAGCAAGTTACGAGCACCACCAAAAAGCACCTTTTTGCAGAATTCTAAACAATTCAGCTAGAACTCCATTGCATACCTCCCAACTTCTTAGAGCAAGAAATCTGGTCAAAACCATACATAAAAGTGGGGAAAAGGCACAACACTATGGACAATTTTTAAATATTGCTCTTGCAAACTTAGAAAGTTGATAGAATAACAGGTTTTCCATTAGCATGAATTTTCTGAAGGGTATGAAGTCTGAAACTCAAATGTCTGTCATTATTTTTTAACTTCAATCATTAATGATTTGCCATTAATTTGACAGAAAACAACAAGTTTATAAAAAATGGACCAAAAACATTTGGCAAAAATCTGGACATTCTGCGAAAATCTGTAGAGTTGAGAGGTATTCTCCATTACTTCATGTGGCCTGGTATTAACAGTTCCTTCTAGGGCCCATTTTACTTAACTTTCCTGGATATCTGGCTCTTGGTTATAGACCATGCTATCATATTTATTAGTAAAGCTGAGTCCTTGTATAGTTCTAGTGTATATTCCTGACACCTCTTCTTAGTTATATTCTGCTTCTGCTATGTCCCTTTCAACTTTACCTTGTAGAACACCATTTTTTTACATGGCAGTTTCCCTTACATCATCAGTCTTCCTGAAGAGATGTCTTTCCCATTCTATTATCCTCTTCCAGTCCTTTGTACTGCTAATTTAAATACATCCCTAATTTCTTTTTGCTGTTCCCTGCAGCAGTGCATCATCTTGACAGTTTTCTCTATCTATATTGTCTTGTGCTTTCCTTCTTTCCTCGGCCGTTTCTAAAGATTCCAAATTATGTTTTTTAATGCAGTAAAGACACCAGGAATAAATGACATTGTATCTATTAAACCATTGTTGCGTGCACGGGCACTCCCCTATTGGTGTTTTTTTTAATATATTTTATACATTTTTTTTATGTATGAAACATTTTTGAGATGTGTAGTTTTAAGCTGCTGTATTTCCTTTGTAAACAATTTTTACTAAATGCTGATAGTGTGTTAGCATTGCATTGGTTTGTGTGTCTTTAAGAGGATAGAGTTCTTAATTAATTTGACTAAATGACTGCTTTTAAATAGGAAGAAGAATGCTGCTGTTAATTGTCTGAAGAAGCGGCTGTTAGGCCGCAAAAGCACTTACTCTGTTCTTTATATTAAAGTTTTAAAGCTTGTTTTTTTATTTTATGCATTTCTAAAGATTTCACAGACAGTCATTTTTTGCCTTCTATTTTTCACACTCTCCAGTTTTATTCAACACTTTGTTAATTTTATTTATCTCGTCCTTGCCAGCCATCTTACAGCATTATTCCTCTGGATCATTAATTCATACACACTTTTCTCATTCTTAGTCTTTTTAGTTAGAAAATTTTTGTATTTTTGGTGAAACCTTCTGGACAGTATCTTGAAATTCTGTCCATAGTTCTTCACAAACTCTAGCTATAATATCTGGTCCCTTAAATCTGTCTTTCAGCTACATGTTTGTATGGAATATTTTTAAGTTTGCACTAGTTGGCTTGTTTTTTTGTTTGTTTTCTTTAGTCTGATTCTAAATTTTGAAATAAGAAGCTAATGGTCTGAGTCACAATCAGTTCCAGGTTTTATTTTTGCTGTCTGTATTGAACTCTTGTGTCTCTGATTGCAAACTATATCGTCAATCTGATTTTAATATTGACCATCTGGGGATATCCATGTATAAAATGCATCAAAATAATTAGTTTTAGTGTGTGTGTGTGTGTGTGTGTGTGTGTGTGTGTGTGTGTGTGTGTGTGTGTGTGTGTGACAGTTGGAATGATGCTGTCTTCACTTTTGTATTTCAGGTATGTCAACACATTAAAATGGCAGCTAAAGTCCAGCCTGACAAACAGTGAGACATTTATAGGCATGTATACAGTGAAACAGGTAGTATTCCACCTAAGCTAACAGGTAATAAAAGTTAGCATAAGAAATTACAGGTGATAATGAGAATAGACTGTGTAACAAAACAGAGTTAACTATAGCAGTTCTATAACCACAAAACAAGGGATGAGCATGTATTTATTGGTCACTGTCCTACAATGAAAACAATATCTTGTCCAACCTACATTGTGCTTTGAAAGTGCAGACACTTTGTTGTAGCCACATGGGTAGTGTATTTGATGACATATGATGCTCACAAGCTGTCAGTTTCCTAAAGTCCTTGTTGCTCATTATGCATAATAATAGCAGTAAGCAGTTTGGAAGACGGATGATGCAGTGATTTTTTTCCCCATGCTCTTTCAAGAAAAAATAAGCACTTGATACTCATTTGCAATTAGCATTTTTATGTCTATTTATTTATTTATTTTCCATTTGTTGACCGGGTAGGTGGGCTTGTCAGTTGACCCTTTTCAGCCATATCCTGAGCACAGTGATATAATTCAGTGATATAATATTTTCTGTAAGATATTGCCAGGGCATATAAGTTTCATATCCAGATGAAAGAGAGAACAAAATAATGTTAAAATGCAAGGAAACACTGCCAACATGGTAAGGGCATATACTCATATGAAGTAATACATGCAGTTATTAATATATACACCTGCATATGAATATAGGTTTATGAATTTGATTAACTTAAATACTCTGTTTGTTAGCCTTATCACGGAAGCAAGAGCATTTTGCTTCATCAAAGAAGGATCCTTTTAAAGTTTTTTTTGAATGCATCTACTTTACTTGCCCTTAACATTATGAGATAGGTGATTCCACAGTATAGGCCCTGTTCTGGAGAAAGCTTTCTTACCAATGGCTAGTCTGAATCTGGGAAGGTAAATTGTAAGAAGGCCAATTCTAAGTGTGTAATTTTGGTCTCTTTCTGAGAGGAGGACAGTACCCTGTTTTAAGAATTTTGTGTATCAGTGCTCCCTGGAGGAGACTGGCTCTGTCTGTTATGAATGTATAGTATTCCTGATGACGGTTTGGCTATTGTTCAAATAGTTTTTCGTTTTACATACTGTTCACCTTTCACAGTTATCATGGTTTAGTGTGAGCCATCGGCTATCATTCTAGTGAGACAGCCTTTTTGTGGCTTTCAGCAGTTAAGTGAGGAAATATTTGGGTGTGTGAATGTAATAGATTTCTCTGAATGTGATTTTTGTCTCTGTTTTCTGTTACAGTGAGTACTGCCACTGAAGGCTCAGATGAGAACCTGCTTTTAGTAAAACGTCAAGTACCTGAAGATTCAGCAACTGCTGGGTGTATCATCTACCGGTATGGCAGCTTCTCTACCAACGTCAATATAGTCCGTAAGTGTCATGACTGCTGGTATCTTTTTTTTTTTTAAACAAGAAACATCTTTATTAAATTATCACTTATGACACAGGCAATCATACATTTATATGAATGAAAACAAGCCATATTGACATCATCCTAGCTGCAGGCATTTTACATCACAAACCATATTGACACAATTCCAGTTGTAAACATTATACATTACTTATAGTCTACCCAATCATTGTCATTCAAACATTTCGTAGCTCATTCAAATTCTCCCTTCTTTTATACCTCATTCCCCCCATGTATATATTATACCCACAATTCCCTTTTTTTCCCTATGTAGTTTGCTCCAACCCTTTTCTAAAGATCCTAATTCCAGTTGTTTTATCTCGGTTACTATATTCACTACTTCTACTAGACTTTGATTTCCATTTTCTAGTAATTGCTTTTTTGGCAGCCACCGTAATTAGACTCAGCAAGGCCTTACTATGTTTGGGCAATTCTGATTCTGTATCATAGCTCAGAAAAATCATTTCCCTAGTTAGTCCAATTTGCTCACCCAGCATCTCTGATAGAGTAATCTGCAGGGAATCTTTAAAGTCTGCCAACTCATTACACTTCCAGAAAATATGTTTCAAATTACCTCTTTCTTCCCCATCACACCTCCATCATTTGCTCTCTACCTAAGGAAAAATTCTCTGGAATCTACTTGGGGGTATAAAAATATCTGTGTAAACATTTCCAAGCAAAAATTGTAAATCTTCTAGATTTTGTTGCATATTATGACTGCTAACATCTTGTACATTAATTGTAATGTAACATACACCATGGTTGAGGCTGGATTTCATTATTTTTTTTAATTTATATGAGTTAGATTTCCATAGGGCCACAAGCTCAAATATCAGTTTTTTTTATCCATTATGGCCCCACATTAGTACATGTTATTGTGCAGTATATAGAGCAGTTAAACTTGGATGTTACAGAATGCTCATTTTATAGAAACAGGACCTCCAAAGCATAACAAGCTGATAGCAGACTTTTTTTTATATGATTCTGCCTTTACCTCCAAGGCCGTCCGCTCCCATAAGTGACCGAGTTGTCCTTTTCCAGCCTTATCTTGTCAGGAGCAACACTCAACATCACACCATTGTGAGTTTCTTGTTCTACTGGGATCTGCCTTAGTGGAACCCTGATTTTTCTTTCTGATCAAGCAATGATGAGAACCAGTCACTGAAGCAGCAAACAGTATGATGGCAGTGCTGGTTTAGAAATATTTTGTAAAGTTTTTTAATAAAATTTGTCAGAATTTAGAAAGTGGTCCTTGTCCTGAAAAGACTCATATGGGACTTTCAAGAGGACCTACACCAATCTAAGTGATGTGTAATACTGCACAAAATGTAGCTGACATGAGCATAGATAACGAAGGCAGTGTCTCTCAACAGCAGACATTCTGTTATGTAGCATATGGTAATACCTTATGGTCTAACTAGATTTAAAACATTACTGATGTGACTTCTTTGTTGCCTTTCATCTTAGATCATGGCTTGTGTTCTGAATTGCTAGTAAGGATGGTCTAGTGAGTCCAGTAATAAGAGCTCATCACAGGGTACCATTTCAATCAGAGCCTGTGTCAGTGAGAAAGTTTCATTATCCTCTTAAGATATGAACGCAAATGTCTGTGTGCATCAGTTCACTTGCTTAGTTATTTTATTTATTTTGAACAGATAAGTAGACTTGACTGCAGAGACTCGTTTCTGCCACAGCAAACATACATGAGCATGTGGTGACCCTGCAGCCATCAGTACTATATTGCCCACTTCAACATGATCATCATCAGGTGTGCAAATGCTACCATAAAGATTTGATGGCCATCTGTCACAAAATATGCAGTTGTGCCTCACCAAGGCTACCAAATTTATGAATTTTTGGGAAACTTTTTTGGGCAGGAATAGCTTATACAGAAGTATATTAAGCTACATGCCAGTGAAACCAGTCTTCCTGAGATAACGCAAGTGAGTTTTTCTAGTATATGACCACCCTCCTAGGTAATGCATGCAACAGAGCATCATATCCAAGGACCAAACCAGGAAGTCTCTTGATGGGGTTATCATCAGTTAGCCATCCAAGTAGAGGAATCAGTGGAGGTCATTCTTCTGCAGAATTTCAGCCTTGAAGGCCATCATGTTGGTCAAAACTTTGCACTCAGAGAAAAGTCTGCATGGTAGAATTTTGTAGTAGAGATGGTACCCTTAAGAACAAACTGAGTAAATCTTCTTCCTGTACCATAGACACTAATGCTTGCCAAGCATATCAATACAGGTACCCTGCAGCAGACAGGCATAATGCCCTGGAGAGTTACCATTAAATCATGACATCTGATGATGCACTCTAAATTCAGTGAGGTCCAAGAAGAGTGGGAATCTTCCATCCTCTTCAGAACAAGATGTAGGTAGAAGTAGAGCCCCTGGCATTGTTCCAAAGGAGGGACAGTCTCTATAGCATCTTTTAAGGGGTAGAGTTCAGGCCTGTCACACAAGCATTTTTGAGAAGGCTTGGTATCTGAGAAGAGTTCCTTCTAGGGAAGGACGTAAGAAGATATGGCAGTCTGTGGCCATTTTGAAAACTGTAGGTCTTTTGTTATGGTTCTCTAAGCTAGGACAAACTTAGAAAAATTGCCCCCTGTGGACAGGCCTGAAATATAATTAGGGCAATCAACTGTTGGCCAGGTGGAGATGTCCTTTTGGGTAACTTGGTTGGTACCTCAGGTGGTGTGGGCAAGACTTGTATGATGCTTGACGGCCCTCCTTTGTCTTTGAGGAGGCATCTTTTTTTTCCTGGTGGTTGGCTAGGCCTACAAGAAGGAGAAGTGGATTTGGGAGCTGAAGGAAGATAATAGAGATCCTCTACACTGGAAGAGGCATGCTTCCACTTGAAGACTCATTCATTAGGTAATGTGAAGGTTGGCTAAATAAAACCTCTTCCTTGAAGGAAGCTTCCAGCTTGGACTGGCTGAGCTCTTCCTTAAGGTAGAATATTCTTATCTAGGTGACCATGTATAGCATTATTCTTGAATCTGATGCCCTAGCAATAGTGTCAGCATAGTGAAAACTACAGTAGACCACATGGAGGGCCAGTGTCTGTGCTGTAGTCTGAGTCTCAGTCCTTACTCAATGAGCTCAAACTGGAAGGGGATGAGATAGGTATTTCAGTACCTAAAAAACTGGAATCTAAAAAGGGGAGAGATAGAGAGAGAGAATATTAATTGAGGGCAATGAGTCCCAGTGTGGAGACAAGTATTTGAGGTCTGTGAGACCCAATATGGCAAAGGGGAAAAACATTTTACCCACTCTGTCCAAGGTTTTAGACTTCTTGTCTGGTGACAAGGTGGCAAAGTGTTTTGGTCTTTGGGTCATGTACTGCACCAACAAGGCCATTTGTAGACTTCTACTCAAAATCTTGCTCAGCTATGAGCTTAATGATAGCATCTGCCTACAGAAGTAGAGTCTGTGTGTTTTTAGACTGCAAAACTGGAATTTGTTGATATAAGGGTGAATAGGGGAATTACTCAGGGTTCTTATTCTTCCAAAGGGCTTCATTAAGGCAGCTCTGAGGTGAAGAAAGTCAGAGGATGGTTTATTGTGGACTTCATGAGGGAAGAATCTGTATTTGACAGAAACACCATCATCTTATATCAAATTACCCGCTGTCCTAATTTGGAGATCCATATCACCCTTAACAAATCCATCTACTACAGGTTCCCATCAGTGTCCCACATAAATTATGGAAGTTGCCTAAAAACAGTTGAGGGGTTAAATGTCAAACCAGATACTTTTCTTCGTAAGGGACTTCAGCTACTGAGGCATTGACTTGTGTACTTAACTGTCTCTAAAATGAATATGAGGGGTATTTCTTAACCTTTAATACAAATACACTGGAGAAAATGATAAGACTGTTCACTAGAGACTTTAATATCTTTGGACTGGTCCTTAGTAGCCTAGCTCCTGTCTGTACCCGATCCCATATCTTCATGTCCTGGATAAATATGATCACAAATAAGTTGTGATCTCTGTTAGGCTTAGTGGTACCATGCTATCACCAAATGAAACCATCTAAGGGACATTTCCAGGGCAAACCTACTTTGGCTAATAGAAGACCTGGACAAAAATTACCAGCAGAAATGGGCCCAGGTGAAAGGGCTGCTGCATTCATTCACCTCCACCTTTTACCAACACCTAAACAGCTGCATAGAAAAATCATCCACTCTAAATGTATTTCTGGAATAAACCCCTCTGATGGAAGTCTCATATTAATTGACTGTAAAAAAATAAGGAAACTAATGAAAAGTTTTAGAAAATCTCCATGTCTCTTCTTCAAGGATGCATTGACAAACCAGGGGAACTAAGAGCACAATTAGAAACTGTAAAATGTAGTTAAATTTTAGGTCACTACAGACACCAAAGGGAGCTACAAATCATTACATAATTATGTCAGGCAATTAAGTAAATTAAGGAGTAATGTCCAGCAATGCACTGAGCTCATCTGCAATATCACATATTCTTACCCCAAGGATATAGCCAATATATCAACAGACAAATACAGAGCTAACTTTGCTACACCTATGCAGATTGTCCTCCCTGCATCTTTGAAAATGTAGCTGCTCCTGAAATCACTTTGGAACAAGTCTTAGAATTTCTGTCAAAGGCAAAAATTAATGTTTCCACAGGACCAGACAGCATGCATGGCTGCATTCTCATCAGTGCAAAATATTTACACTCTGTCCTTATACTCAAACTGTTAAGCCTCAACCTATCCACAGGGTTTGTGCCTGATACCTGAAAAAAAAAAAACATTGGGACTTGCCTGCACAGGGAAGCTCTTCTACAGACCCAGGCAATAATAGGATATCAGCCTCATCAGCCTTATGTGCAAGGCTGTGGAATGTATCACAGCACAACCAGTTTTTACATTCATAGCCAACTTAACTGATCTAGACCCCAGTCAGTTCAGTTCTGTCAAGGGCAGGTCCTGCTTCCTTAACCTAGTATGTCTTTGAAAAGGTGGATAGTGGTCACTCTGTGTGTACTGTTTATCTCAAGATGGCCAAAGCTTTTGACACTTATCCCCATGTTGGAATTATTGAAAAATTAAAGAAACTTAATACAAACCCTTATATTGTCTGTTGGGTTGCAAACTCGATATCCGACAGATCCCAAATTTTGGAAGTTGCTGGTACCCTCTCTGAACACAAAATATTAACTAGTGGGGTACCATAGGGAATAGGTGCTGAGCCCTCTCCTGCTTGGAATTTATTTTACAGACATTCTAGCCAATATCCTAAAAGTGTGGATGACCAGATTTGGTAATGCAAGCTGGATATCCACTAATACTAGCCATCTTCTGCAAAGGCTGGAATATGGACTACCTGGTTTATCAAAAACGCTCTCAAGCTAAAAGCAAAAAAGTGCAGAATAGTAGTTTTCAGCAAAAAGGCTGCTTCTACCTCATATATTGTAAATGGTACTCGACTTCAGACAGATATGGCTGTAAGAGACCCAGGTATTTATGCTGATAACTCTCTCATATAGCCATTACATTTCCACCATAGCAGGAAATCCTTCTATCTAGCCCAATTAGTTTCCAAGGAAATAGTCACAAAATCCAAATAATTCATCATATCACTGTGCTCTTCCCGTCTCATTCTCATTTTTGAATACATTACCCCTTCAGTATGGACAGATCCAAGAATATCACTTAACTGGAAAGACCACAGAGATTTCTAACCAAGAAAATGAAAGGCCTTAAATCCTTCAACTCTCCTGATAGATTAGCACAGCTATCCTTATGCTCAGTAGTCTGTTGGCTGCTTCAAGGTGACAAGTCTTGCTTTTTGAGCCAGTAAAGACAAAATCATATTTAACCTCCTATTTCTTCACAAAATCAGTGATTCTGCAAACACCCAAACTACAGACCCAAATCTACAAGAGCAGCTTCACTAGAGAGAGAGCTTCCTAATTCAACACATTCCCAGCCAATGAAAGAAGTTACCGTTAGCGGTAACACAAAGTATTACTTTGGCTACTTTTAATGCTAGTCTTGATGATTAGATGCTCATACACAAATTTACACCGGAGTTATCATGAATGGTTCTGCTGGATTTGGGAGGTGATTGCTATTAACCGCTCGAAAAAAGGTGTCAGGAAATTTTAAGTGTTTATGCTTAAAGTATACATGGCTAAGGCATCTTATGCTGTCCATGATTGCCTATGTTCCTAAGTATGATCAGTGTAAGGAGGTGTGTAGAACGACTGTTTCACGTGTCAGGCAACATTGATCTGGAACTAAAGATGAACTTGGGAGTCCTGTAGTGGGCTTAGCAATGGAATCAGGCTATGTTCCTTAAGGATGCTGTCTCACATCTGCAGTAGTAAGTTCCACAAGACTTCAAAAATCTGCCTGAAGTCAGAGGTTGAACAGAGATTCCCAGTGCAGGAAGACCCACTGAACCCTCTTCAGCCTAGTTTACTGAGTCCTGCTCAGAGACCTGGAGAGAAAGCAGTACTTAGTCGGTTTAATTTCTCCAAGTCTTTTGAGTTTCTAATACCATGGTGGGAATGGACTCAATTCCTAAGTCAGAGTATGATTAAAGTTCAGGAAATGAGTATATTTCAGTCTTTGATGTTAGCCAAAAGTGCTCTTCGCAGCACCTGCAACATGCCCAGAATTTACTGTAATTCATACGGAGGTACACGTATTGGTAGCATATCTAAGTTGTTGTTGTTTGTCTTTTGGCTTTTCCCGGTTAGGGGTCGCCACAGCGGAATTCTGGTCCGCTAATGATTGGCAGTTGGTTTTTATGGTGTCAAGTTGCCAGCCCGATGCCCAACCTTCAATGAAGGCACACCCATTCAACGCATGTCATTCGAATGCCCACTCTACCGTGGGGAGGACATGCAGACTCCACACATCAGGCACTCCCAACCCAAGCCAAGAATCGAATGGGAGAACATCTTGCTGTGAGGCAACAACGCTACCGCTGCACCACCGCGGTATCTTAAGCAGTGGCAGCTGGTGACTTCAAATTAAAGGAGGGCTGCAGGAGACAGCTGGATGGGTGGAGCCAATGGGAAGGGGTGTGGCCAACTAGAAAGGGTGTGGAGCTATGCTCAAAACCACAACAACTGGAACTTTAATTAAATACACTGCCCTGGGTGCCAAACAGTCATTACGAGAGTCCAATCAAGACAAAATGAAGCGTAGAAGAAAAAATATTTCAATGCATTGGCTACATGACAACTTACTTAATATCCAGATGGAAACCGGTTGTGAGGCATGAAAAAAAAATTACTTTTTAAATACATTACTGGAATGCCAGTCAAAATCAGGTATAAAAAAAAGAAGCAGCACTCAACTCAAACCACTACTCCTTGCACTGCAGTTCTAATTATAATTTATATTCAGCTTTATAAAATTACCAAGTAACATGCTGAAAATAGCAATCTCTGTGATACCCCCACTTGTAAAAATGTTTCTATTCCAAAAAAAAAACTGCTGCCTGACACTATATACTTGTTTCATGGGGAAGACATGATCAAAGTAAAAAATGAACAGCAAACAAGAAACAAGCTAAAGATAAATTGCTTAAAGGATTCCTGCACAAGTTATGGACCACACATGATAGATTGGCATTCTGTTTAGTTTACGGATAAGCCTGCAAAGATGACTTCAAGTCTCCAACAAAAGATGACTGCAAGTCCCCAACAAATGTAATGAGCTTCTGAAAATAGTGTAATCCTGTCCTTTTATTACAAATACTGTCATATGCATTTCAATACCCAAGGCTTATACATTATCTAGTTATGTAAATATTCTCAGCATGGCAACAACGAAAAGGCTTTCAATGCTGGTAATTCTTTAACAGTATGCTTATTAAAGGTTACTTGCATCTTACAATCTCTGACAAGCTTACCTGATGGTCGTTAAATCAGTGCTACTTAAACAGAGCAACAGGGAACTGTGACAGCATGCATTTCCTGAATAATAAGAAGCATAAATCAACAGTATAAAAATATGACAGAAAACCAGAACATTCTGCAAAATCAAGGACAGATGAAAAGCCACAGTTGTACTTGTGGTCTACCTTGGATGGGGGAATACTCTGCACACTTACACTGCATAACTGCTCCTTGCCTTCCTTGGACACATCCAGAGCCACTACAATGGGGAGTGGGGTGCAACAAGTATGTCACAATTTGAAATGTCTCTGGCTGACAGTGATGGCTCTGACACTCATACCTCTCAACTTCAGAGCAAGAAATCTGGTCAAAGCCATACATAGAACTAGAAGTGGGACACAGGCCCAAAAATAAGTACAATTTTTTAAATATTGCTCTTATTAACTTAGATAATAGAACAGTAGTAGGTCTTGCATTAGTATGAATTTTCTGAAGGGTATGAAATCTGAAACGCAAATGTCTGTCATTATTTTCTAACTTCAATCTTTAATGACTTGCCACTAATTTGCCAGAAAAAACACAATTTTACAGACCAAAATGTGATGCAAAAATATAAAGTTGCCACACAATACAGATGGAAACCTGTCAAAAAGGGACACTTTTTTAGTATTAACACTGCTAACTTGAGCAGCTAACAAAATAAGAGCATCTACATGCATTTCTGAAATAAAAGTAATCTATAACTCTGATCATTACAGTTAAACTGTAAACCCTCCATGTTTTCTTCCAAAATTGCCATTTTGAGGAGGGATTATTAGGGGAGAGCAACATTTTGAGCCAAACGTGGGGACAATGGAGAGGTTTGGATATTTCTAATTCTACAAAGCGATTTGCACATACCTCTCAACCTCTTAATGCAGGAAATCTGGACAAGGCCAAATATATTGGAGGAACATACAAACACTATTAAAAATTGCTCTTGTATAAACTTAAGACAGTTGATAGAATAACAGATCTTGCATTAGCATGCATTTTTCTGAAGGTTATGAAGTCTGAAACTCAATGTCTCATTTAGTGACTTCATTCCTAAATGATTTGCTAGAAAACCACAAATTTTATGAGGAACAAACCAAAAATAAGAAGCAAATATCTATTGATTCTGCAAACATATGGACAACTGAGAGGTATAGTTCAACTGGGGCTGTCTGAGTTTGCTACCCTCCCCTCACAAAATCATGGTCGAATGGAGCCTCCCCCCTGCAGCCATTCCAATGTCCCATTCCTTGGTTATTTTGCCCCATTTACCATAAACACTAACGTGGATACTGCTTTACTTCTGCGATGATTTAGATTTCATTTGAAAGTTTTATTTTGCATTTTACAGCGCAAACCCTAATAGATATCTGTTAAACAATGCAATGCAGTCTCACAATGAAAATAGACTTAGCATTAAAACTTCTCTGCCCTTGAAACTCACATGCATTGAAACCCACATTCAAAGAAAATACATTTTGCCAGTGGCAGATAAAGATTAACTCTGGGCTGTTTTCAAAATCATAGGCCCCTTGAACATGAAACATACACATGCTCTTTGATACACCTTCCTGACTGTATTACATTATATTCCTTGTACCATAGATCTCCCTTCAAAAGACTGTAGGAGACAGAATACAGGGATAAGGTCTTGAGGTGGTCTGCTTAGGACATGTTACTTATGCCCTGTATTCTTTTAATGAGAAACCACTGTGGACATTCTAATTGCTGGATATGCCAGGTTAGGTACATACCAAAGGGGCCACTGTACTCAGTGATAGGTCTGATGAATGATAACTACAGTGGAACAATGACTTTCTTGGACCTAGATGCTATACCTTTGTTTATAGGTTGCACAACATAGAATGATTTACTCTCTACTGTAGACATGTGATTATCAATGGCTTGATTGCTGTCTATGTGTGTCCCAAAGTCCTTGACAACTGGGTTAGCTCTTAGGGATGGGTTATCAATATGATAGTTACTCGGAGTGCTGGATCTGGCCCTGGGTATTGTAGCAGTATTGCCCTTCCTAAAGCTTTCTATCTTGCATTCTTTGAATTTGAAAGCTGATCTTTGCTGCATTGCATTATAGATGCTTAGAATTAATAAAAGTATAACAAATGTCAAAAACAGTTTGGAAAGGTTTTGGAGAAATGGCAGTGTGTGCAGCAACTGAAATAATGAATAAAACTGCATGCTATTCAAAAAGTATCAGGATGTTAAATCCTCACCATGAATTTGAATGAATTAAGCATTTCTGTTACACAAGTAGAAGTGTTTCACCAACATTTGCAGTGGAAAAAATTTAACAAGTAGTTGCAGAGCTGAGCACCAGAGTTAGTATTAAGGAATTTCCAGTATCAACCAGTTATCTTCATTTGCAGAAAGCAGAAATGCAAGCCTAATTTATCTTTTTTACATAACTCCGTAAGTGCCTTGTACACCAGGAGAACCAGGGAGAGGAGGGAGAATGTTACATTTGGTCTGCACAAGGAATACGAGAAGTATAAATTAATTCCATTTCTACTCTTCTCTTTTGACAATCATAAACTTACTCTTAATAAGAAGTTTGGATGTATAATGTTATGGCAGCTTTGAATGCACTTATTTGATAGTGTTGGTGGTAGGGAATGACACAGTAGTGCATCATGTAAGCAGTGGCAGTATATTGTTATATCACCACAGAGAACAACATTTGCCACCATGGACATGTATTTTTTTCTTCATAAAATTACAAAGTTATATTCAACATAAGAGAGGCCTTTTTACTACATTACATCATTCATATACTAGATGGCTACCTATGCAAAAAAAAAAAAAAAAAAATGGAAAAATGCCATGGGCGGTTCTGAAGTAAAAAAAATTCAAAACCACTAACTCAAAGATGCCAAACAACTGAGGATTCAAAAACTAATGGAGCTGTACCACCATATATATAGCATCAAAAGCAGAACAGAATTGCATTCTCATCTAGGGTAAAACGATTAAATACATACCATTAGTCAGTACTGCTAGAGAGGGGAAGCTCTTACTTTTAGAACAAAGAGGTCTTGCGGAAGGCTCTTCAGTTCCTAAAATGTCAGTCAACATCCAGCCTATACAAAGGGCTGCAACTCCTGCTGATGTGAAGAACTAATGCTGTGGATTTAATTCTAGTTCAACATAAACAAGTACAGAAAGTAAAAAGAGTAATACTACTGTGCCACAAATAGTACGTCTGTAGAATTCACACCCTCAAACTGCTAGTTCTACTTAAACAATGACGTTCTAGGCCTATTCAGTGTTAAAGCTTGGCACAGGCTTGACATATGTACAAGTGGGCATACCAGAACATTTAGATAAAGCCCAACTGCTGTAAAAGCAATACAGGCAGTATTCGCAGCTGTAGGACAGTTCACTTAACTACATTTAAACAAAATATAATCCACAGGTTGGGACCTCCCAAGCAAGGCTTTAATGGCATGGTTAGTATAAGACTTTTGTTTTCAGACTTTGACAGAAACTTAATATTTCCTGCAGCTCTGAAACATTGGAAATGTTTATTCAAACAAATGGCAGTCAATATTTTCCAATATTTTCCACCTGAAATAGCTAAGAAAAGGAAAGCCTTCACCAAAATTAGGAAGCAGCTGTGGTTAAAAGGTCTTACAACAATATTTGTTTTTCCAGCAGAAAGACGTTTCTTTCTTTTTCTTGAAGCACAATTAAAACTTTACACAGTAAATGTTTGTCATAAGACTCCATGTGGATAAATAAGGATCACCATCATTTTCAGGGCAGCACATTTTTTGGTGGGGGGAGAAGGAACCTCCATCCAATATTTTAAATATTAATGGCTTACACCATCATGAAAAAGACTATTTTTCAAATTTGCTTTACAACTTAAAGGCTTTATCATCTGCTTACACAAAGTACATATGCTGTCATCAAAATGTGGTGTTTTAACCATTGATAAAGACTGTAAGAAAATCCTTGGGGATTCATAAAGAAATCAACCTCTGACAGTAAGTACAGCACCCAAAAGGAGCTGCTTACAAAATGCAGGGAACTGCAATTCAGAGAAATGTGAGCTGCAATATGGAAAGACTCCATTATCAGCTAATGTGCATGTCTCTAAATCACACTTAATTTGTGATACTGCAGATAAGCACACGGTCTCTCTCACACACACACACACACACACACACACACACACACACACACACACACACCCTACCTGGATCTCGATGTAGGTCCCTTCGTTGCATGCAGCATTAAATCCACAGTTGGAGCAGTACAAGTCTGTCCGCGCATCCTTCCCTACGTCCGTTGGAGCATTAAATCCACAGCCCATGAGATGTTCTTCCCCCGACGAGACTCCAGCCTGCCGACGTTGCAGTCCGAGTCCGATCCCTTTCCAGCAACAGTCTATGCAGTTACAACTGCATAGACTTCTGGGATCTCTGCTCTTGAATGTTTCCTAATCTGGACTGCTGTTGAGACAGTCTGTGCATGCTCCAGACTGTCTCAGCAGCAGTCTGGATATCGGAAATAGTGCACATGCATGAAGGTCCGCTATTTGCGATTTATTTTATTTCTTTTTTACAGCTGGGGGGGCTGCAGTCCAGCAGTCCAATAGCACAGGCCACCCCTGATCTTAAGTACAACTGTAAATTATTTTTTATGAGACCCATTGTTCCTACTACTGTTGGAACTGTCTGGGTATTCTTCTTCCATATTGCTTCCATTTTTGCCTGCAAATCCTGGTATTTTATGGCTTTGTGTCTTTCTGTACGTAAAGCACTGTATTCACTGGGTGTAGCAATTTCAATGATTGATGCTACTTTTGTCTTTTCTTTATGAACTACAATGTCTGTTTTTCTCACATCTATTTTTTGAACTGTTGGTAGGTAATTGGTGATCCCTGGTGATATAAACTTCATCATTCTATATAATGCTTTATTGCTGACATTCATTTCCAATGCTTCTCAGCTGTTTCAGTGTTGTGACTTTCTTTTGTTCTATTGCCATAACCGGGTTTTTTCTAAATGACTATAAACACTGTCAATGTTAATTCCTGTATATAGTTTGTACATCATTGGAAGGAAAGTTATTGATCTATAGTTTTAGGATGGCTTGTAGGTTCACTGTTAAGGAGTATAATTTTTCGTGTTGTTATCCAGATTGATGTCTGTTTGGGATGTGCATATAAGCTGTTCTTACTCGGGGCTAAACGCTTGTGTAAATATGTTAATACTTTTAGCCAAAAGTTAGGTACTGCATCTGGGTCTGGGATTTTCCTTGCAGGAGCTTTACTTAACTTGGTTTTAGTTTCTCTGACTGTTATTTCATCCCACTTCATATCCTCTACATCTGAACTCTTTAGTATTTCAGCATCTTTATGTTCCATATTTATCCAAAATGTATTTGTTTCTTTTTTGCTGGTGTTTCTATTCATTTTATTTTGTTTCCCAGTTCTCTTCATCAGTGAATTGCTTATTTTCTAATTTTTGTTTATATTTATCTGCAAAGTTTTTTTTAACTGCTTTATAGTTTTCTCCATTCAATGCTTCCATGTTTTTTTTTTTTCTTCCCTTCCTTTCCCTCATTGAGCTAAGTAGTAAGCCTTTATCTGTTTAGGTGCACAGTAATTTATCCTATTTACTTCTGTTGTATCACATGAATTTCTCCTAATAGTCCTGATTACTGTGTTCATCACTTTTGTCAGATTTCTAACATTTTGAGTCTTATTTATTTTCTGTAATCTATTCCTTTAATTGATCTTAATATGTTTATTCATCTCTTTGAAGTCAAGTAACTCTTCCCTTAGATCATTTTCTTCTAAAGTGAGGACACATTCTTTGTTCTTTTTCCTGTGGGCATTCTACAAAAAGTCTCAGAACATCTTCTTGTGACACATCCTCGTCAGATGCATCCTACATCATCTGCTGTCCCTTCATATGGGAACTCATTGGCCAATCACTCCACAACATTGCCTGTGTCAGAGATGCCACAATTACCTGCACTTTTCCTTGTAAAACTTCAACTGAACATTTGTACTGGTTTCCTACAGAAGGATTCAGAGCATCATCACATGTCAAATCTTCACAGACGCCTCCCTCGCCACTTGTTTCTGCGTAATTTAGAAACTCTCTGTTCCATCGTGCCGTGACATCAACTGTGTTGGATTTTGTACACTAAATCCTTTACTCTGCAGGTAATCCATACCTTCAGTTCCTATTGTTTTAACTTCTCTATTCTCTGTTATTAGTCTTCTTTTCTGCTCTCTCGCTTTGTTTTTTTTTTTTTTTGCATTGAGAAATGTTCTATACCTATGTGCCTTTGCCTTTATTTCTCTTTAAATATGTTTGGTGCTGCTTTTTATATTGATTAGGTTTGCTTTCTCCTTTGCATAATTGTTGCACAATATCACGTCTTTTTTTGCATGTCCATATTTCGTCAGATGCCTTTCACTACACCAATTCCTTCATAATTTGGGAACTCATTGTTCTACCATACTGTGACATCACCTGTGTTAGGCTTTCTACAGTAAATCCTTTACTTGACAGGTTATCCATAACTTCAGTTTCAGTTTGTTTAACTTCTTCCTTACTAATCCTCTGTTCTACATTCCCCCTTTGTTTTCCTATTATTTGTGTTGTGAAATTTTCCATATCTGAGTGCCTTTGCCTGTATATCTCTTCAAACATCTTTGAAGCTGCTTTTTTATTGATTAGTTTGGATTTCTCTTTTGCATAAATATTGCACCATCTCAGACTCTTTTTCTTTCCCACGTCCATGTTTCGTTTTAATACCTTTCAAAACCTCTGGATTTTGTACTTTATATTTTTACTTCCTGTGTCGCTTCTTTTTCCAGGCAGTCCAAAGTTGCTTTGTTTATGTAATATTTTCTATGAGTCTGTTGTATTAATGCAAACAAATTTACATTTGATGCTTTTGACAGTTTTTCTTGTTCAAGTATTTTTCTTTCATCTATATTCTCTCATTATCTTACCGAATATCTTCTATCTGGAAATTCTGGTCTTCTTGCGTAATAGTAACAATATGTAATTTCTTCCCTTTCCTCAATAGTCCACTTTGTCATTTTTATGGCTCTTTTTTGGCCTGTCAGTTTTTGTGTTTTTTGTGGAGCACTGCTTCCTTCTACAACAGAGGGACCACCCTCCCCCTGACCCTGGCCTAACAAAATTGTAGGAATGTTTTCATGTTTTGAGTATTCTACACGGCCTTTTTTCCAGTCCTGTGACCAGTGCGTACACCTGGATTGGGCACTTTTTCATCCTGAGACCTGTGCACCCAGCTGTCTTTTTTTATTTTTAACATTACCTCTCTCCATGATATATGCTACATAAATATTGTCTATATATCAGTGTTGTCTTGGTGAGATTTTTATGAAAACAGGGTTTGCCACGCAAAGGTCCTGTGTGATGTGAGAAAAGCAGCTATAGACACCAGTGATTCAAGGGTCCAAACCCTGGAATCAGGCCAGCCATGGTTATGCTCCATCAGACAGACTGGGTGACAGATGTTACTGCCTAAGTAGGGAATTTGGGAAGTGTATCCTATGAGCCCTTCATCATTCACCAAAACAGAAGATAGGTGTGTGCTTGATCCCCCACCAGTGGAGGATGAGCTTGCTATGTGTGGGGACTGGAAGGCACTTACAACAACAAATTTACCTCCTAGAGGTAAGGCATAGACTTGCAGTCCATTTTTTTGCTTCTGCTGGTGCCCTGGGAAAGATCTGGGGGTGTATTTGAGGGTCCACCCACTGGTGCAGGCTGCGCACTTTCAACCACTGCTATCCTTCTGTTAGTGAGATTAGCCTGGGGTTTCTGTCTGGCATCTCTGGGTTGACAGTCTAAATCTCTGGCACTTACTTTGTGTTGTGCCCATCTCCTAGGCAGTAGAGACTTCTGATATAGCTATTGGCGCATAATTTGGTGGTTACATGAATACTTCAAAGTTTCACTGCTTTAGTTATCAGATGTGGACACTCTTCTGTGAAGTAAGTCATGATTAAAATGTAAGTGTATGTGGCAGACAAGAACTGGGGAAGAACTGTCAGGTTCTGGAGCTAGGCGTGCCCTTATAGTGTATTACATGATACCACAAAGTGGACCAACATAAGGCTTGAGAGCTGTGCACATAAGGGACCTTCTCAGAAACAATATCACAAGATACCACAAAGTGGACCAACGTAAGGCTTGAGAGCTGTGCACATAAAGGACCTTCTCAGAAAAAATACAAAACTAAAGTAGAGAAGAGGAGGAACTCATGTCTTAGACCTACCAAGAAGGGTCCTTAATTTCAGATCTGTACTTTTCACAGCTACCTAATGCTGGTTATGTCTTTCTGGCCTTGAAAAAATATAGAATATTAAGGGCAGTATGGGGGGAGTCAATACCAAGCTGTCTTGGTAAACTGGGAAACTGAAACCAAAGCTAAAAGGATAAACCCCCTAAAGTGGAAATCCTTGTTTACCCACAAAAATGTTGAATTGTCACTTCAAATGCTTGCTAACTTTTGTCAATCTTTGTGTTCCAGAGGGTATTGAAGCAGTGGAGATTGTCCAAGTGGCAAACGTGATACCTGTTGGATCCAGTGATGTTCAGCAGAATGCAGTGGATATTACAGTAACCTGCCAGGGAAGGTAAGGCTGGGATCACTATGAAACATAGCCATAAAATCTATAATGAAAGTATTACAACAGACTAGTAACTAACAAATGAGTTAAGAAAAATGAGGCAGTTTGCTTTATGAGGTCTGGAGACTGATGACAATCTTGGATACCTGCTGGTGGGAAAATATAACCACCAAATAAGGGCAACAGACATTACAGAGGTCTCATAGATGTCAGAAGCTGCTTCATTCAGTGAGTTGTGGCAATGAATAAGCACAGAGATACTTGTCTTTACGTCTCCAAGGCATGGAAGTTGATGGTATGCCTAGCCAGAAAAAAATCTTGAGGATTTCTTGGTGGTGATAGTTTCCAGGATAGTGAATAACAGACATTTATAACAGATCAATTCAACTGTTTTCCTTGGAGAGGTAGACAAAACATTAAACTTATCCATTCTGTGTGTTAAACATGACAGATGCCATGTTCATAGATTGTTACAAGCCTAACAACCACTAGGGCTTTTATAAGCCTAGCTGTGCACTCCAACCCAGTTTTGTCCCCAAGTACCTTGGACATCTATTAGGAGGGAGTATGTTAGCAAGGAGGTAGCTAAGGGATTTGTGGGGGGATGTTATTTGGAGACCATTTTACTTTCTGATGGTCTCAGTCCATCAACTACATGGGAGCTAGAGTGGGGGTGATTTTGCGATTTCACATGCGGTGGTAAAAGTTTTGCTTGAATTGAGTCAGGAATGAACTCTGCTTCACATGTATGGGCAGCCTATTCCATAATAGGGAACCTTTGAGTTACATATCTGTCCTCCAGCATGCTCTGTTTATGTCACAAGTGAAGTTCAAATCCTTGGATCTAGTGTTTCTGGTGCAGTTTGTTTTGAGAGTGTGCAAAAAGTCCACCAGGGCTGGATCTGAGGATGCTTTATAAGCCAGGCATAGATTGCTTCTCAACAGCCTGTAGGATAATGAGTACAGAAATAGGACCTTTAGACAGTCATTGTAGAAGGGTATTCATGCTCTGAATTCTCTTGGTGAGAATCCTTTGTGGGAATTCCAACTTTTGCCAAGTGTCTGGTTAGGTACATACCAAAGGGGGCACTATACTCAATGGTGGGTCTAATAAGGGGTAGGTAGAGTGTTGTTATAACTTCCTTGGACCTGTGTGCCACACTTTTATGTACAAGGTGGGCGACATGGAAAGATTTTCTTACTGTCTTTGCTGCATGATGGTCAAATGCCAGATTACTATGTATGTATGTTTCCAGATCCCTAACTACCATGTCGACTCTTAGGGGTGTTTTTTGATTGAGTAATTAACTTGGGTGTACAATTTCCCAAAGGGAATCATAACGCATTTCTTGGCATTGAGTTTTAAACTGTGGCTTTGGCACCGGTCATTTGTCTGTGTTAGATCTTGCAAGATGTTGGTGTCATGTGGGGAATCTGGGATAGCTCCAAATTTACAGTCATCTGCGAACCTGGTGAGCCAAAGGCCTTTGACATTAGCATTGATGTCTGAGAAATTGATGCCAACCAGGATCGAACCCAGCAAGGTGCCGCAAGGTCTGCTGTTGGTGACTGGTCTCACCAGTCCTGACTTCTTTGTTTCTATCTGTCAGCCAGCCAGCAATCCAGTGAGGCATGTAGGGATTTATACGTAGTTTAGAGAGTTTGCCATTGATTCCTGCATGGGGTATTGTATCGAATGCCTTTACCAGGTCAAGGTTTGCAGTATGCACTGTTTTACTGTCAGCCATTACCTTGGTGACCTTCTCAAAGAAATGAACAAGGTTAAGTAAGCATGTCCTTCCCTTAAAGTCAAACTGAGAGGTATCCATAGAGGTTGCCAATGTTGTTTTTGATAATTTCCATGACAATTTATTCTATGGCTTTGCATATTAGACTTGTTAGACTGATGGGTCTGTAGTTCCCAGGTTTGGTTATTGGTTTGCCCTTATGAAGAGGAATGACCATTGCCGTCCTCCATTCACTTGATAAGTAGTCTATTTTGAGGCTGTAGTTGAAGAGTACCTCAAGTAGTCCTGATAGGTCATGTTTTAGACTATTCAGGAGGCAACCAGGGATATTTTGGGGGCATACTGAGGTAGTGTTTTTAGCCTTAGTGAATGCTGCCAAAACCTGATTCTTGCTAATAGTTGGGGAATATGCTACAAGGAATTTCACAGTGGATAGCCGGGTTGTGGGAGTGAATGGTGAAGTTACAGTTGAAATTATCAGCCAGTAGATTCGCTATGTCTCCCTGATCAGTGAAGGTGGTAAGTCACACCATTAATCACCAGTTCAGCACACTGCTGTGTGTTACCTTTAAGGTTCCAGACATAGCTAAAGAAAGCTTTGTGATTGTCAACCTGAGAGGCTATCCTGACCTTGTAGTTGGCTTTGTTAGACTTAGAGCTCTTAGTTTCTTGTGTAGTTGACCATGACTTTTTGTTTATTTGTTTGTTTTTGTTGTTATATACCCTATTGAGGTGAGGATTCAACCAGTGGGGTTTGTTTTGGGCTTTCTTCTAGTAGGTACTGCAGCCTCTATGCAGACATTTACATGTTTGTAGAGGGTTTCTGTGAATAATTCTGCATAGGTAGCTGTGGACTCAGGTTTAGGGGGACTCTTGAATTTTGACAAAGTTTTTGCTTAATAGGATGTAGTTTGCCTTTGAATAGTTTCTAAGTGTTACAGGTTTATTTGGGTTTTCATAGATGATTTTTATTTCGAAAGAGACAGCTTTATGATCTGACCTAACTAATGAGGAAGTGAGACGGGGAAGGTGGTGGGTGGTGTTGGGGGGCAGCGCTCTCCCGTGTTGGTAAATACTAGGTTCAGTATATTTGATCCTCTGGTTGAAGCATTCACTATCTGGTCCAGGATGTTTGTGTTAAAGTCAGTAAGTGTTGTGCCTGTGAGTTTGAGGCAGTGTATGTTTCCCAGTCTATGGAAGGACAGCTGATGTCACCCATGAATAGGGTATTTGGTCGGATGTTGAGTGCCTCTAATATGTCTAGGCAAGAGTTGCGAGACTCCTGAGGCATAGATAAGTAGGATATGATAAGGGACCTTATCTAAGATGACTTACAAGTGGAAGAACTCCATGGCATCATCCTGTTTGACCAGCCTGGAGGTATATTTGTTGCTAACATAGATCGAGACACCTCCACCTATAGTCCATGTCTGTGCTGTTGTTGGTCTTAATTTGTGGAAGGCACTGCAACCTTGCATTGCCGGAGTACTTTCTAAGGCTTTAAACCAAGCCTTAGTAACAGCACAGATGTCTACATTCTCCATAGTGAGGAGGGTTTGTAGGCTGTGGAGTGTTTTCTTTAGGCTCCTAGCATTGAGCAGTAATATCTTAAGGCTGCTTTGAGTCTTTTTTTGCTATGTTGGTAGTTTTGTCATTTTGACATTACCTAAAAAGGCTCCAAGGGGTGGATAAAGTTTTAGCCAATATTCAAAAGCCCGGGGGGGGGGGGGGCAGGTGCAGACAATCCATGGTAAAGAAACATGGTCTGTTAACCATGTCCTCTCATGCTTGACAGATATTTGATCCCCAAGAAAATGACACCGGAAACTAAGCCAGTTATTACAATCATTTTATGTACATATTGGGGCATCATCCTTGGTGAAGGTAGAATGCTGCATAGTGAAAGGCCCATACCTAGACACATTATTCAGAGATATCCATAATGTCTCTTTTTATATAGTCCAGTGAGAGGTACATCTTAGACCATTTATACCCACATGGACTGTGATAGAATCATATTGATACCTAGTGTGCAGTGACTTGAGTGTGTGAGTGATATTGTGGATCCTGGTGCTGGCACTGTATATGATTGTTACCATTTTTGTTTTTCCTCACTTTTAGAGCATTTATGTCTTCTGTCCCAGATTATAGCTGAAATAGGTTCACTTAGATCAGCTTGTGTATCTGGTTAGCTAATAAACAAATAAATCAAACATTGCAAATACTCATGATCTAAGCCTGTACTCCTGTCAGTATGTCACAGCTAGAACATGTTCACATATATACACACTAACATTAACACATGCACATGTATGCATGCACACGCACACACACATTGGTACATTGACATAGGCAACAATTTACATCATTTGACTGTACATTAGCACAGTTTTAATGAGTTCAGTGATTTTCCTGAAGCTGTACCACTGGTCTGTCCTAATCTTTTTTTGTGGAAAAATGGTAAACACAACGGTGTTTTTATGTTAGCTCATTTGTTGTATTCTCTCAGCATTGGGATTTAAGGCTACAAAATTCAACCATGATGAACATATGATATGCTGTTTCTGTGTCTCCCCACACCATGTTGAACTGTTCATTGCTGCCTGCTCTTTTTCATTCTCAACTTTTACACAGCCTACTGCTTCATTTTCTCAAGAAGCCATAAGAGCAGTTGTTTGGCATATATTTATGCCATGTGACACTTATATTTACAAAACAGCAGATGCTGTTCTCAATCATGGAGGAAAAACAGGAAAACAAAATAGAGACTTTTGAATTTGATGTGTATTTTCACACTGTTAGATTTTTAATTTATGGAGGATGAAAACCATTTCAGTCTTTTCTCTCTGCCTTTCTAGTTTGCCCACAGAGGTGTGTACTATGGTTCTGGATTCTGCCTGTGTCACCCCAGAGCAAACAATCTGCAATCAGGTAGCACCGCCTCCTGAATGTCAGCTTGTCCTGCGTCAGTTCTTCAATGACTCTGGTGTCTACTGCGTCAATGTCTCCATGACTAATGGAGTTAGCCTGGGAGTTGCCAGTGCACAAGTCAGCATCAGCGCAGAAGGTAAGGCAAACCAGGTCATGAGATGGCCTTTACATGTTACATGGGTACCCTACACATCTGCGAAGAAGGGATGGGAAATCACATGAGAAGTAATAATGTAGAGGACAGTGAAGAAACCAAGGTAGCATCATACACATCTGAAAGGAAGTCTAGCTTAAGGCGTTTTTGTAACACACAGTTATAAATCATGATTATCAAGCATTGTGTTGTGTGTTTCATCCTGTTCTTACTTCAAAGCTGCTGTATATGTAACAGCCAAAACAATTTGGGAAACTTCCTGTTTGAAGACAGTTCTGCTGAATACAAATTGGTCAAATCTTGGGAAAGGCCTAATGAAAACACAAAAGCAAAGCATCCCTTTCCATCTGAGGTCATCTCAAACAGGAGTTTTATTTCTTTTATGTGAGATAATAGAAATCTCAATTTGTTAGCTAATAGGAGTATACCCCTCTCCCCAAGAAAAGGAAGGGATTGTGACTAAAAATATTTTTCAGAAAACTACAGTTTCAGTCAGCTGTGTTTAGAGAAGGTCAGATTACTTATAAGTGGGTATGTACTCCTTATTTATACCTAGGATCCACATAGGTAGCCCAAAGATACCAGTGCTGTTACATGTGATAGGTAAATGTCATATAAGATATTATAGCTTTCTTTATCTGTACCTTTGCTTTCCATCCACCTACTACAGCACCTTACCTCACTAGGCCATACTGGAATAAAGATGGCGCCTGTACTAAAGACACATTCATCTTACTTATTATGAGGGTTGTAGCTATAAGCCGGGTGTGGTCAATGGCACATTAAGCTAGTTCACAATCTTTTCTTAGCTAGGTGTACATAACTAGCCCATTAACTTTGTGTCTGAATCTTAAAGCTTTGCTTAAACTTAATTTACCAGAATGGAAACAGGACACATATGCCACTCAGCTCTTTAGTTTTTGTTGTAGAAACAGTTAGTCACAGCAGGTAGCTCCATCTATATGCTAGGTTTATACATCATTGAGACTTAAAGAATTAAGAATTGTTTGTTATAGGAAAACTGGCCTGTGTTTTCTACTTTAATTATAAAGAGATGCAGTCTTATCTGATTTACAAAGAGTATGTTACAAATCAAAATCAATTTGAAACCAGAAAGACCACAATGTTTTGTACATCAGATTTTAAATACATTTTTAAATAAAATGTTTGTACAATTTTGGGGCATGTTGAAATATGGTAACATGGTTTAAAAAGTGTGGAGACTTTTAAAATTTTAAACTTTGTATTATGCAACTTGTCATGTGATTTTAAAAGGAAGTGATGGTGCATACGTCCTTATTCTGAAGAAGTCTATGTGCACTCACTGATGAAAGTGCTCAAATTGTGAAGTCTTGTCAACCAGGTGTCTCTTTCGTGGCATTGTTCCTATTTTCATAGTGGTAGTATTCTTTAAGTAATAGGTCTTCAACTAAATTTTCTAAGTCACAGTAATCGTAGTAACGATTACAGTTGTAATATCTTTTGAACAACTTACAATATCTCGGCAACCACTCTAGTTACACACATACTGTCAACACCATTTCATTCATCTAGCTAAGAACTTCCATATGAGGCTAAAGTGTTCTGTGTATGTTACGTGATTGCTGAGATATTTAGAAAAATTTGAACATTATATCTATATAAATTACTATCATAAAAACAACTATCTGTTTACCTGTACTAGACAGATGTCAAATATTAATGCAGTTGTTTGCCATTGTGTGAGCTTTAAGATGAAATATTTTAAAACCTTGTACATAGCATGATTTTGGAATTACTGATGCAAATATGAACAAGCAATATTTGATGCCTAGAGATGTCACTAGGAGTTAACTGCAGATGCACCTGGAGGCATTGCTTGGATGTAACAATGTAGGCAGTATGGTGGGTCAGTGGTAAGATGTTTGCCTCACAGTGTTGAGTTCAAGTTTCAGTTCTGTCCTATGGTCAGGATTTTGCATGTTCTCCCCATATCTGTGTAGGTTTTATCTGGTCACTGCTGTTTAGTCCCAAAATAATGTGCTGGCTGACCAGTTATTCTAAATAAACTGTACTGACTGTTGTTTTTGGCTTAAAATGGTTTATGGATATGCTTGCGTACGTACTCATTTAACAAATGCATAAATAATCACTTGGAACAGCTTTACTGCAGATATATGTAGGGCAGCCATTGATAAATGATGTTTAGCAGTTTGTACTTTGATGTCATTATATTATCTAATCATCTTATGTCATCCAACAGTTCATACTGACACTTGTATGTCCTACTGGTGCTGTAGAGTAACATAGAGTATATTCATTTAAAAATGATTAGCTAGGCAGATCAATGCCACAAATTCAGTGCATTTAACTGCACCACTGGTGGTGATCCATATTTGTGAGTGACCATTGGCTGCTGGAGGGTTGACCTAGGTCAGAAGAGTCAAGTAATCAATGTTTAAGTTTCTTTCCTAGATAGGAGGGATGTCTTTCTGTGTACCTGACCCTGGTTGAAAATCTAGAGATCACGGCACTTGGCTACACAACATTGGGTGTAGAACAGGAGTGCTGGAGGACAGCACATGGGAATGTGTACCTACATCCCTGTAATATTACAGCCCTTTGTATGCCCCCCTCCACTAGGAACTGCAATTACCTCTCCAACCACAAGACTACAGAGCACCGTTTTGAACACTTATGAGGCAAGGGTCCCTGGTCTTCAGATGTCATGTGGTGTATTTGCCATATCAATACAGTTTGTCGCAGTAGGAGCTATATTAGTAACAACCCATACCTTCCTGCAGAAAAGGGCTATGGGCTATCAGTTGCATAGCCTTCTCTACCCCATGCTGGTCCTCTGAAAGCTAGGGCCCATGTTTTGAACCTCACTGAATGATAGCACAGGAAGACTGCTTCTATGAGTGCCAGTAGGCCAGACCTACCAAAAGGAAACTAGACTTTGAGATATTGCTTTATCTGTTTATATGTGTGGCATTGTCAACAATGATAAGCAGCAGTTAGAGAAGAATCATGCAGTGTCAAGAATATGTAGAATAGCGGCCATTTTAAGAATCTCTCCTATTAAATTTGTGATCTGAAGTAGTTATTTCATTTGATCTGCAACCTGTGGGATTCGGATCCGACCTCGGATCCGACCGGCAGCTTTCCAAGCTTCAAGATCCGAGCTCCTAGCTCCTCCCCCTACCCATAATCCCTTGCTACCAACCACATTGCCTCAGATCGTTTTTTGCCGCGGCTAAAGACAGTTGCTTCTCAGTGAAGAGCTCCTGGCCTGGTGAAATTGTTCCTTTTCTAAAAGCTAGTTTCTAGTTTAAATTTGTGTGTGTTGTTTTTAGCGTTAATCTATCTTCCCACGTTAAAAAAAAAAAAAAAAACTTTTTCTCCTTAGTTTAATTTTTGTCTCTCCTCTCCCCCCTTAGTGTTTGGGTGTGTGTGTGAGAGAATTATGGCTGAATCTAAAGCTATATTTTCTAAGTGTACTGAGTGTGGCCATAAGCTTTCCCCAGCTGATGGCCACACTCAGTGTGTTTTGTGTCTGGGGGCAGCACATTTGTCAGAGGCCTGCCAGATTTGTGCGGCCTTTAATCCTCGGGCACTTAGGGACAGGAAGAACAAGCTGATCCTGGCGGGAAAACTCCCTCAGGAGTCAGCTTCTTCTTCCTCTCCTAGCTGGATCCAGGCTACTCCGGTAGCTTTAGCGCCGGCTACTCCCTCAGCTGTACCCGGGACTCAACCTCCCTTATCGGGTACTAGCTCTGTGGAGTCTGGTTCTTCATCCCACAGGGAGAAGAAGAAACACAGAGAGAGAGAGGGTCATACTTCTAAGAGGCGGGCCGAGTCTCATCCCTCGGCTCCGCCTGAAAAGATTTTGAAATCTCCTGAGAGGGTCTCCGGATCCTTGTCCTCTCGGCTCCGTTCACCTTCCTTTTCTCCGGAGCCGGAGGAGGAGGATAGGTCTCCCTCGAAGTCTTCGAGGCGGCCTTCCCGGCCTGCTTCAACTACCTCTTCGCGGTCCACTAGAAGCATCTCCGAAGCAGACATGGATCGGATGATGCGAAGATTTTTGCAGACCCAGATGCAGATGGGGATGCTCTTGCCTCCCCCCCCCCTTTGGGAGGGAGTGCAGCCATTTTTGCCCCAATAGCTCCTTCTCCGACCCATTATCGGGTCTCGGAGTTTTCGGATCCAGGCCCTTTCGGATCCGGGGATACGTCGGCGCCGACAGGGATAGTGTCTTCGACGCCGACTATACCTTCGAGCTTGTCGGATCCAAGCTCTTGGGGCCGAGGGTTGAGCATCGGATCCGAGGGAGTGGTTGTGTCTTCGGCGCCAATGGGGCCGGAGTGCACCGCTACCTCAGATCCGATTGCTTCGGCTCCGACCCCGATCCTTTCCTCGGAGCCGAGGAGGTTACTTTCTCAGGCTGGTGATGGTGAATCTCCCTCGGCTTTTGAGGTAGTGGAGAGGGTTCTGTCGAGGTCATCCAGGTCCCCGACCGGGCCTTCGTATCCACCCATGCCCCCACTGTATCAGGGTCTGTCTTCGCTCATCTGTCCATCGGGACAGCCTGCCCAAAGCCTCCAGTTAGTTCCCAGGGAGGAACACCAAGCAGAGAACGAGCCCTCTTCGGACAGCCCCGCCGAAGAGGTGCCTCAGAAACACCAGTGCAAAAGGAGGCACCTGGACTCCCCCGAGTCCGTTACCACGGATACGGATTTGGAGGATACGGAGGGTTCCACAAGGTCACCCCCTGAAGATGTCTCATTTGGAGACATCATGGAGATGTTGTGTATAAGAGGGGGGTGGTCAGCCCAAAAGCCCTCCTTGGACGAGTCCATATTTCTGGAGGCCTTTGAGGCAGGCCCATCTACCTCCTGGGTGTCCCCCCCCAGCCGACCCCTTGGTGGATCTAATTACCACCAGGGCTTGGAAGGAGCCCGACACCATGGAGCCTATCCCTAGATGCCCGGATAAGGTCCTCAGCCCTCCCTCTGATAGACCTTCTTGGTCCAAAGGCGCACCAGTGGATGCTATGTTGGTGGCGGCTGCCACTAAGAAAGAACTTGCCCAGGAAAGTTCTTCGGTCCATCCGCCGGACAAGGAGTCCCGAGCTTTGGACCATATTGGGAAGCGGATGTTTGCTTCAGCAACCTTTGCTATAAGGTCGCTGAACTACATGGCACACACTATCAGGCTACAGCGTGACTTAATTAAGGAATACGCTGCTGCCCCTCCGGAGTCCATCTCTGTATCAGACAAAAAGGTTTTTGAGACCCGAATGGCCACTCTAAAGTCCATATCAAATACATCTATGTGGCTTCTTTCCCATGCCACGGAAGGAGCCGCTAGAGCTAGCGGAGCGGGAGTAGTTTTGCGACGGCACTCCTGGCTCCGCCTTTGCGATTTCACGGATCCCTTCAAGGCGTCCTTCGCGAACGCCCCTTACGATGGTTCGGCCTTATTTGGCTCATCGGTTCGCGACACGCTAGTCCAAAGCGAGAAGGATGGGAAGACGCTGTCGGCCGTCGAAGTCCGCTTCTCGAACCCCCAAAGATCCTTCTCCAGGAATCAGAGGGGGCAAAAGAAGCTGTGGTTCCGTAAATCTCAGCAATCCCGTTCTGCTGCGGACAACTCGTCCTCTAGAGGCAGAGGAGGACAAGGTGGACGCCGGCCCTGAGGCAGAGGGGGCCCGCCTAACTTCGGGTCTAGAGAACCCTTCCCGGAGGGACCCGCGCAACAGCCCTGAGGGCTTGCCCGACTGTTCCTCTCTGGAGGCAGTCAGGGGGCGACTATCGGAGCACCTATCAAGCTGGGAGTCAATTACAAATGATCGATGGGTGCTTCGGATAATATCCAGAGGTTACACAATACCGTTCTTGCAACCCCCCCAAGCCCAAACATCTCCCGGATGTTCCACCCCATCAAAGGGAGTCCGCAACTCAAGACATTTCAGAGTTGCTAAGAAAAAGAGCCATCCTGCCCGTCCCCCCAGATCAGTCCGGATTGGGTTATTACTCCAGGTTCTTCTTGGTGCCAAAGAAAACGGGGGACCTCAGATCCATTCTAGACCTTTCGTCCCTGAACCTGTTCATACACAAGGAAAAGTTCCGGATGGTCACTCTCCAATCTATTCTCCCCCTTCTGCAGGAGAACGACTGGATGTGCTCGTTGGATCTCAAGGACGCGTACTATCATATACTAATGGACAGACGGTCCAGGAGATTTCTCCGCTTCCGGCTAGGAGCCAGTCATTATCAGTTCAGGGTTCTACCATTTGGCCTAACCTCAGCCCCCAGAGTGTTTACCAAAGTCATGGCAGTGGTAGCAGCCCACCTGAGACTCCAGGGCATTCAGGTGTTCCCTTACCTGGACGATTGGCTCATCACCGCCCCCAACAAGCATCTTCTGGTTACAGCGAGAGACTATGTCCTATCTCTGTTTGCTCAATTGGGCATCTCAGTCATTTTGAAGAAGTCCTGCCTGTGCCCATCTCAAGCCCTAGATTTCATAGGGGCCAGGTTGGATACTCGAATCTCCAGAGTGGTCCTCACACCAACCAGAATAAACAGTTTGTACCGCCAAGTCTTGGATATTCTTCAGAACCCAACCCCCCCAGCAGAATTAGTCCTGAGGGCGTTAGGATCTATGTCGGCGGCAATCGGCCTTTCTCTCCATGCCCGTCTGCGGATGCGTGTATTACAGTGGACTCTCCAGGTCCAATGGTCTCTGTTGACCCATCCTTTGGACATGCCGATTCCTCTGAGCAGGGCATGCAGGGACTCCCTACTTTGGTGGCTGCAGGCAGAAGATCTCAAAGAAGGGAGACCCTTTGTGATTCCCCCAGTCGAAGCCACGTTGACCACGGACGCTTCCTGCCTCGGGTGGGGCGGGCATTATGCAGGGAAGTCAGTCCAAGGAACGTGGACTCCTCTAGAGACTGCATTGCATATCAATGTCCTAGAGATGAGGGCAGTGCTATTGGTGTTGCAAGCTCTCCATCACCTTCTACCTCTGGGGACTATTGCAATCCACACGGACAACATGTCCGTGGTCTGGTACATAAACAAACAGGGAGGGACCAGATCTTACCCCCTGTGTTGAGAAGCCATGAGAGTGTGGGAATGGGTGATTTCCACCAACCGCTTTCTGATAGCAACGCACATTCCGGGATGGACCAACATATTAGCAGACAGCCTAAGTCGGATGTTTCTCAGCCCTTACGAGTGGTCTCTGAATCCCTCGGTCGCGAAACAGATATTCCACAAATGGGGTCAACCTCACTGCGACCTTTTTGCCTCTCCCCTAAACTCAAAATGCAGCGAGTACTTCGCGATAGTTCCCCCCAAAGGGGAATCTCCCAGGGATGCCTTGGTTCATGCTTGGCCGCCCGGTCTTCTTTATGCATATCCTCCTCTTCCTCTGATGATGAAATTCATCCAGAAAGCCTGTCGGTTGGGGAGCAAAGTGATTCTCATTGCCCCATTCTGGCCTCGACAAGTCTGGTTCCCCTTTCTGCAGTCTCACAGTGTGGCTCCCCCTTGGATTCTGGATCCCAAACCAGACCTAATCTCACATCCGACGAGATGCCACACTCCAAACCTGGTCAGCCTCCGGCTCACAGCCTGGCTGATCCAGTTCCGTTAATGGCAAGGACTCCCGGTATCTCTTCCCCAGTCAAGGCTGTTCTCGTGACAGCTCATAAGCCATCCACCAGAAAACTCTACAACAGTAAATGGAAACGTTTTTCCATCTGGGCAAAGGGTAAGGGATTAGATCCTTTTACGGTTCCTATTCCCACCATTCTGGACTTTCTATCCCTCCTTTTTGAGCAGGGAGCTAGCGCGTCCACCATTAAAGTTCAACTTGCAGCCATCTCCCATTATCATGTGGGAGATGGCATAAGTTCTTTGGCTTCAGTTAAAATATGCAAAGCCTTCCTAAAAGGCATGTTCCTCTTAAAGCCTCCCATTAAACCGGCTATGCCTCCATGGGATCTTACCCTGGTATTACAAGCATTAACAGGACCACCTTTCGAACCTGCGGCCTCTGTGCCCTTAAAGTTCTTATCTTGGAAGACAGCCTTCTTGGTAGCAATTACCTCTGCCAAGAGGGTATCAGAGCTACAAGCCTTGTGCATTAAGTATCCATACCTTATTTTTCACAAAGATAGGGTTGCCCTCAGGACTAATCCTTCCTTTCTTCCTAATGTAGCCACAGAATCTAACATTAATCAATCTATTAACTTCCCTGTTTTCTTTCCTAGCTTCCAAAACAAAGGTGAATACACATTGCACAAATTGGATGTACACAGGCAACTGCGTTTTTACTTGCACAGGACTAAAGATTTCCGCAAGTCAGACCAGTTGTTTGTTTCTTATGCTAAATCAGCCATGGGCAAACCAATTTCTAAGGTGACAGTAGCGAATTGGATTTCTCAATGTATCAGACAAGCATACATTTCAATTGGGAGACCAGCTCCGGTTGCCATCCGGGCACACTCTACCAGGTCTGTGGCTACCTCAACAGCGTTTTGGTCTAGAGTTCCAGTTGACGATATTTGTTCAGCGGCTACCTGGTCCTCTTCCCATATGCTCATTTCTCATTACAAACTGGACATGATCTCTAGAAGTAGGGCTTCCTTTGGCTCAGCGGTGCTTCGGAATATCCTTCCGTAGGGATCACCCAGGGTCTTTAGGTAAGCTGGGGACTCTGTCCCACAGGTTGCAGATCAAATGAAGTAACTACTTCAGATATAGAAGTTATGTACTCACCATAACGTTCCATCTGAGTAGATACTTAATTTGTCTGCAACCGACCCCCCCTGCCATCCCCCGAACCTCGGTAAAATATTGTCCTGTGGAGAATTCTCTCCGTCTTTAGCTTATAGGGCAAAATAACCGATCTGAGGTAATGTGGTTGGTAGCAAGGGATTATGGGTAGGGGGAGGAGCTAGGAGCTTGGATCTTGAAGCTTGGAAAGCTGCCGGTCTGATCCGAATCCCACAGGTTGCAGACAAATGAAGTATCTACTCAGATGGAACATTATGGTGAGTACATAACTTCTATTTATGTTTATAAAGAGAAGTATCTCTCTGCTATAAATACTGCTGCAGGCAATATTGTCTAATGCTGACACTGTGTTCCAGATGGAAAAACACCCTCACACTTTGGGGTAGTCGCTTTGGTCGGGCTGGTTGCGATGGCTGGTGTGATTCTGGGAGTTGTAGCTGTGGCATACAGGTGAGGCATTCTGTTTTCATTAGTAAACCAAAAAATGTGAAATGTGCCAGTAATGTGGAATATTTTCTGAAACACATGTAGAAATATAATGTGTAGTATTGTCATTTAGAATCTACTGAATAATGTTAAATTTTTTTTCACAACTATTAATTGGCTCATGTGTTGGTATTTAACACAACAGAAGTTGTAGACCTGTTTGATGATAAATGTACCAGCCATGAGCATGGCCATGTCTACGTTGTATGTCCTGCACCATTGTATATTTTCTTTTGCTGCATCTGTCATCCCTTTCTCTTTGATTTAGAGCCATAAAGACTACTTTTTCATGAATTCTAAAACACACATTAAGCAATGTAATCTAGTATTTAGAGCCTGGAAATGACATCAGAACATAATCAGACCCCACCATATACATGCGTACTCCATAGCTGTCAAACTGGGGCCATGGAATTCAAGTTGTAAGTAGTAAGAGCAAACAGTTCATTGGATGCTGTGACACCAGAGGTACAAAAATCTGCTTTCTGTAGTTTGGAAAAGATGCTATAGAAAGTAACAATTATTATTAAAATGAGGTAAAGCTGCTGTAATGAGGTGTATCTGCCATTTGACCACAGAATCAGTAGCAAAAGCTTCAGAGCCAAATATGTGTGGGGTGGGTTGATAGCTGTGCAGCAAATACACACTGAATTTGAGGAAACAACTGTTTATAACACCAAATTAATAAAGATGTGTTGATCTATTTTTCTATTGAGGAATGTGACTATATAATGAGTTTAACTGGGTTCAGCTAAAAATAAGTATCTGCCACTGAACTGGGTATCCCTTGTTTAACCTCATCTCCACACATTTAGTCTTACTACATGCAGTACACATAATGACACCCACATTGACTTCTTTAGCAGATATAGTTCTTCAAATTTCAGCATAATTCCTTTGTCACATTTTTTTGTGAAACATCTTACAGAATGATAAAGGTGGCATGCAATGCATTAATGGAAAAAAATGACACCACTTTTATAAAGGAAAATTACTTTTTATCACTTGGGAAATTAAAAAGATATTATAACAGGTTAAGTACTTGTTAAATAAAGTCATTTTCTCCTTTTCATAGGCAGATGAAGGGCTACATTCCTTTGCGGGAGAACCTAGCTGGCAGCATGAGAAATCGTTGGGCACCTGAAAGGTCTACTGTGTCACACTTATTTCAAAATATTTTTGGTCGTTCTACAACTGGAGAGAACAGTCCCCTCTTAAGAGGCCAAGTTGTTTAAGAGGATTTCAGAAATAAAATGTAATTTTATGACCATAAGACAGTATAGTGGCATGCAAAATGTGGAGGATGGAAACCTTTATCTGTCTATTTGGCCAGCCTCAAAAAATGGGTTTTGGATTTTTTTTGTACTTGGAATTTGTAAGAAAAGGCTAGCCTTAAAGTTAATTACAAATGTGTACAGATTATGGCAAAATATAAACAAATTATTTGGTGACTATAACAATAAAATGGATGCTCCCAGCACTTGTCTAATGTTTTTTTCTGCTTAGTGTGACCCTGGGTGGACGGTACAGTAAGATGTCTAACTTGGTAGTATTTCTAGTTACTGCACACTTTTTAAATGATGTAGTAATTGTCTATACCTGCTTTTATGCTACAAATTGTGCTTTTTAATGGACCTTGCTTCTGGTGAAACTTTATCTGACATACAGCAAATTCAGAACTAGAACATATAAGTTGAGGGGATAGAGTGTGGGGGCTATGCTTAAGAAAAGTGTGGCCACTCTTGCTTTTAAACTTTCTGATGGCCCAGTGATGATTGATTGTCTGTTGGCAAAGTGAATGTTGATGATCTTATATTCTTCAAACCCTGCAGACATTCCTGTGTAACTTCTCTTTCCCACCAACTTCTGTATCTTGCAAATCAGTTCTAATGTCTATCATATAGGGTTTAGCCTGCATTGTTGATAATGTTTTGCTAAAATAAAACAGTAATCTTTTTCGTGATATGCTAAAAAAACTAAAAAGTAAGATCCTATTGTGACTCTTCAGAATCTTTCATATTCAGTTAGCAGTTGTAAACAGCAACACTAGAATGATTCATGTGTTTAAAAATCCTTTATTAAAACAAAGCACTTATAGGTATCCCTGACCAGTGGACAGAATGATACATATCAGAGCATAATACAATAAATACATTTTCCCCTTAATATCCACAACCGACAGTTTTATAATAAGTTTAATATCTATATACAGTTTCCACAGTGAGGTGGAATGGTACCAGGAGTTAGCCCCAGCAGAAGACTTAACTCAATTTTTTGGTGGAGCACTTCAACCTCCCTATCCCCTATAACCCAAACACAGTGTCAGGTGTCTGCCGCCTTATCATAACTACTGAGAAGCCAACGTTCATCAATTCAACCAGGAACTTTTTTTGGGAGAGGGGATAATACTCCCTCCTGCCTGCTACCTGCCTCTGTATTTAAATATCAAATGAAGAGTCATAATTTGATGAGGAAATAAATGGTAAGTTTAGCCTCTGTGTTCATGCCTGAGTCACTGGTTCTGGGGAGCTTCATGCCTGAGTCACTGGTTCTGGGGAGGGGGGGGGGGAGTACACTGTAGCGGTCATCTGAGTCTAAACCCCAAACCTGGCTCCCATACTTGATTATGATGGAGTTTGCAATGGGCTGTGAATGTACTGCAGATAGACTCATCTCTATAGCTCAGAGGCAGTAGTTGTTTTGTTTCTCCAGTTCCACAAATCCAGTACCAGAAGGACCAGGACTGAGACATTGAAGAGTCTAAAAAAGCTTGAACCACTGCAAAACCACAAATCATGCACCCCAACCATTACTGTCCATCCACACAAGCAGCGCTGCCTGCAAGAAGCCTATTAAGGAGTTTATCCCCACAGTGGTCTGAATATGGTGGGGTCATCGTGGATCAGTTGGGTTCCATTATGCGGCAGAATGAAAGTTAAACTGAAGGGTGAACACTGTATGTAGATTACCAAGGAAATTTAAAACAACATTAAAACCAGTCCTTAAAGTAATAAAAATATGTACTCTATACTAGGGATGTATCAAAACAGTAGTGCAATGGTAGATCAATTAGTTAAAACCAGAACCATCATTCTGCAATGAAAATCCTATTAGAGGCAGGGAGGAGTTGGCTGGACAGGGACAGTATGGTCCCTTTGGCCATAATGATCTTGGCACATTATTGAAGCACCATGGGAATCATAGAGGTGCTAAGATTCTTGACCGCTTTTCTTGAGGGAGAAGAAGCTGGATGATCGTGGAGGAGGAGCCATCATCATTGGTGCCTGGTTCTTGTGAGTTATCTTTATCTGCATGGAAAAGTAAAGAACATTTGTGTTAAAATATGAGTATGATGCTTTAGTCCTGACAACTGCTATCACATCTACACCAACAAGATTGAACTTGACGCAGAGGCAGTCCCCACACTCCCATACACTCTATGAAGAACCCTTATTTTGTTTTCTGCTAGGTAACACCATGCTAAATTAGTTGCTCACCATATACCTTCAAGAGCACATATATTTAGTGAAATTGTGTTTCACATTGAGAATTCCTAGATCACAGTCTTGCAGTCCAAATATGAGACTATTTTTCTTGCAGCAACTAGCACTATTTGAATTGCACAAATATAGGTATTACTTACATTTTTAGGAGCCCTAAAATGAACAAACATTACAAAAAGCAAATAAAATGGATTTCTACCATTATCCTGCATAAGGCCATGGATGGGATCTCAAGTATTACAAGCAATCTCATTTTGTATTTGTGTTACAGGCTGTTTATTGTTTACAGCAAACCATTTAGTATATGATGTACAACAACAATGATAGCACCCGCCGAATGAAAGTGCTCAGCCATACGATGTAGGGTGTCAGTCCTTAATAACAGTAGATATAAGTTAGTAATCAATACTGCAATCAGTAAACTGTCGTTCAGCAGTGGAGAGTAAAGAGTGGCACTACTCTGATATGGACGGCACTCAACTGACAGTCATAAGTATATGTATTTTTTTTTTTATTCATAAATTTATCATAAATGTATGACATCATTAAGTTACTCACAAGGCATGGTGGCTGCATCCATGGTTCTCCATCAATCTGCATTGGAAGATGCTTCTTGGTCCTGGAGAACAGAATACAAACAGAAAAGGTCTTTTTATAAACAAGCAACAATCATCCACTTAAATAACATTTTCAAAAGGTTTAGGGTTCCCAATTGTACTGATGAATTTGAAAGTAATATCGAATGTATATCCCTCAGAATAGGCCCATCTCTATAGTCAAGATTCCTTATGCTAGAACATTAACATGCAAGCATTACTAAAACAGAGTATGATTAATGTCATGTGTGTCATACATAGCCCAACTGCCATTTCTTATCAGATTTTTAGTCTACTAAATTTAAAGGTCATCTAAAATTTCAATACTTTAGATTACATTTTTATTTAAAATGAATACTGTTCTTCCATTTGATATGTTTTACAGGTTATCTTTATTTATTGGTAATAATAACCATTTATCCTGAAGGCAGTACTTTCATTTTCAGTTTTAGACTGTTTTTTAGTTGGGGTGGTCAAGTAAATCTCGATTAAAACTGAACGTTTAAAATAGTACGGTTACTTAATTTTTTGTAGTAATTTTCTTCAGAATTACCAATAAAAAATTCTCAAAAATAAGTGTCTCATTCACATAATCTGCAAGTAGAGTCAAAGAAGATTTGCTTCATTTTTTTAGGCCATCTCTTGAAAATATGTCAAAGAATTTTACGCTATAGTCTGTAATAAAAACACTGGCACCCTTACTATTTGTCAAAATCTCTTATTTCTGTCGTATGGTTCAATGTCTTGTACACTACTGCAAGAATCTGAAAGTAAAAGCTGATGAAAGTGACAGTATGCAGTTTCATGTTGTGTGAGTCTATTCATATTTTCAAATATTACACAATGTCAGAAATAGTAACAAATATGTTGTTCTGTCTTAAGCTTTTGAACTGGTGCACTTAGAGCCTTCAGGAAACCTCTCCCTTCCAGGTTAATTTGTTCGAGAACTTGAAACTGTGGATTTAGAAGTCTGATTTATTCTCAGTTAAGTGATATACCCATTAAGTCGGAAAAGATATGCGCTACATTTCTGCATGTTGCAGGAGAAAAAGCCCTTAAAGTTTATAATAAATCTGAGGTTCAAGAGGGAGAACAAGATTATTGCTATGGTGAGACAGAAGTTTCAAAGATTCTGTGAGTTGAGGAATAATTTGCTGTTTTTCCATATGGGTACAAGTTCCAACAAAAGACTGCTGGGTTAAGCAATTGAGCTACAACAGTGAATTTGGAGAATGAATGTAATTCACAGGTGTGAGACGGAACTATATGTGGTATCAGAAAGTAGGCAGGAGGAAGATTAGTGACAGAATTTAATATTAAAATGACAGATGTGACACAGCTAGTAAAATTTCTGCATTGATGGATCCTGACAATATCATAGGCTGCATCTTAAGTAGCATCAAGGACTATTTAGCCACACTCCTAACAACACAGTTCAATGTCAGCCTCCATACAGGTTTTGTACTAAGCGAATGGAGAACAGCTACAGTTATTCCCCTGCATAAGGAAGGACTTTCTACAGACCCATAAGTCTGACCAGTCTCATATGCAAAGCCATGAAAAGACTTATAATGGAGTTAATCAATCAGAACATGGGGAACTTCCAAACACTGGGCTTGTCTCAGTTTGGATTCAACAAAGGGAATGTCATGCTTACTCAACCTGGTGGATGTTTTTGAAAAGGCCAGCAAAGCAATGGATGAAGGCAAAATAGTACATACTGCATACCTCGACCTAGCCAAAGCTTTTGACACATTCCCCTACTCCGGCATAGTAGAAAAGCTAAATAACCTGGGAATAAACCCCTATGTCACCAACTGCTTGACTGTAAACTGGCTCACAGATAGGATGCAGATAATCAAAATAGCAATAGTTACCTCCACAAAGAGACCAGTCATCAGTGGAGTCTCCCAGGGTTCTGTGCTGGGAACTCTCCTGTTTCGCATCTACTTTTCTGAAGTAAAAGCCAGTACCAAAGGGGTCTAGCTGACTAAGTTTGAAGATGACTCCAAGCTAGGAGCATTCACTAAATTCCCAAATGATTTAGTCATGCTACAGGAAGGTTCATCCCAAATAAACAACTGGTGCCAAAATCTTGGACTGAATCTAAATGCATTACTATATCCTTTGACAAGTCATCTACCTCAGGGAACTACCACATTGACAATTCGCCTCTAAGAGCTGACTCAGTTGTTCAGGATTTGGGAACTTATGTGGACAACAACCTAACTTTTGACCAACACGTGTCTTACTGTTGTAAGAAAGTCCTATATTATACAGCTTAAAAACAAAACATTGCTTCTAGATCTTGGGATGATTTGTTCCCTTTTACTCGGACCTCAATAGGGCAATCACTGAATATAATGTATAATGCCCCCTGTGGCATATATTTGTCCAAACACATGCAGTAACGTGAACGTCCACAGAGATACCTTACTAAAAGGATACAAGGCCTAAACAACATGTCTTACATGGACTGACTCAAAATCTTACTACTATACTCAGTATCTTACAGACTGCTAAGAAGTGTCTAGTGTCTGACATACAAGACATTCTCCGACTCATTACTGATGGATTTACCACATTTCAGAAAATCATACAGCATCAGAAATACTTGATCTAGGGATCTAAACTGATAACCATTTCAAATATTAGTCCCACTAGTCAAGTGCTGACATTTCAATAGGGAGCCATCTAAACCTCTTCTGTAACATCAACAGAATGGTTTGGAGAGGGACAGGTATATATCACAGAGGATACTGCTGCTGTGGAATAGACTCCTCATCCACATAAAAGAAAGTTCATCCTTGTCTGTATTCAAATGTAATTTAGAATTATGGATGGGAAACAGAAAATTTACCCCAGACTGCCTCATGTACTACTAATGAACAGAGGCAGGTCCTAAATGTTTTATTCCATGCATAGGTTCATTCAGATTATCTATGGCATGATCCCTCTTAATTATATATAATTACTGACCATAAGATGACTAAGGGTCTATATTACGTTATCAAACATTAAGGTGGTCGAACACCTAAACGTCGACCTGTAAATGTCAAACCCTTAAAATTGCAAATGGCCGTTTAAGCAAATTTTTTCCCTAGGAAAAAATTCACTTGGCTGTAGGAAACAAAATAAACCTTTAAACACTAATCAAGTGGGGGGCTTCACCCCCACCCCCCTAACTAAATATACCAACTCCAAGATTGCTCTACATTGGGGAAAAGGGCAAATTACCAATGACGGCCAAGTGAATTTTTTTCCCAGGGAAAAAAATTGCTTAAATGGCCATTTGCAATTGTCAGAGTTTGACATTTAGGTGTTTGATTGCATAATATAGACCCAATGACTAAGGCCAGTCTATAACCAAATGAGAGAAGTAATTTGGAGCACAAAAAAAGAAACTGACTTAAAATGGTACTTGCCTATGAACCAATAAAATTGTAGTTGGTGATTCAGGTCTACCACTACATTTCATGCCCTGGCTCCTCCCAGCCTAGTTTTTGCTCTCCTCTTTCTTGTACAGATCTTCATGTAAAGAGGAAAGTATTTTCATCTCAAGTGTCAGGGTAGTGGACTGAGCACCACTGAAAAGAGCAGCAAAGCACTTCTACTGAAGGTTCTTTCCAACTGTCATGATGACAGGAATCGGGAGGGTCATTTTGGAACTCAGATTCTTAAACCCCCTTGTGGCCGACACATATAAGACTGGACTTTCACATTGAGACTACATCACTTTAAAATCATCAGAGGACCTAGCTAGTTACTATGTCTCTGATGGATGTCTACCAATACAAAGGCATCCTACCAGTTCACAGAAAGTTCGTAGGTCTGCCCTTCTCTCAACTCATTACCAAGTTGCAGGCAAAACCATTAATCCTAAATGTTCCTCAAATGTTCCTCTAGAGGTACTTAAGAAGTGTTTAGCAGTAGCCAGCTCTGTGGCATAAAGCCCTTAATATGCTGCAGATGACACAAGTTTGAGTAGAGGTTCAGGTGCTTGTTAGGAACAAATCAGGGAGGAATGGAGTGAGTGGCCATTGCTGGCTCTCCCATGCCAGGGGGAGACACAGTAGGAGTATTAGGTGTTACCCAGTGGAGATCAATCCAGCCCAAGCATGTGCTGTCATGTTAATTCATCATGCCTCACATCAGTAAAGCCAAGGGAAATCCAGTGTGTGGAGGCATGCTACCTTTTGTGGGGACAGCAAAAGCAGGCTTGCAGGAGCTACTTGGGTGGGGGTACTCTGAATATAGAGATGGTAGACCACTTTACAGTATCAATAAGCCAGCTTGCTCCATACTACTTGAATTTTACCAGGGAAAGGAAGGAAGACCTTATCAGGATTCATGGGTGGGAATGAATGGGGGCTGTAGGGCTTTCTCCCTGCCCAAGAATTCCTAGCTTCCATGTCCCCATAATGAACAGGCCAATTGGGTTTCAGTAGTGGCATCATCTGGCAAGGGCCAAGGGGGGAAGCAATAAAAAAGTGCAAGCATTTCAAAATTTGTATAGAGTTCTCAGTACAGAAAATTCCCTTTTAACACTAATTTAGCATTTCTTTGGCAGAACTTTCAGTTCTCTGTGGATGTATTTTCCCTCAAGTAATTAAAGATTATGTTTACTAAATTGCATAATCTATTCATGTAGACACCGTAAACCTAGTCAATTCTTTCTTATAACTTTTGAGATTTGTGTTAGTGCCATATGCAAGATAGTTTTGGTTGCAAGATTGAACTTTAGATATCTATGCTGGAGGCAAAATACAGACTCTTTGCTGAAGCTAATTCTCATTTTCAGGACTCTGGTGCAGGGAATACCATCACTGGTTGCATGGACACAGCCTCAGAAAACATTAATTTTCAATCACCTCTGGGTAAAGAATGTATTACAGACGCCTGTATGATAGGATGGAGTGCTGTCTATGAGAGTCAGGATAAGTGTTAGTGACAGTTGTGATGCAAAAATAGGGACAATTGCTTTTCTAGCCTTTTATATTATGCTTCATTTCTCTTATGCAAGCAAAGTATCTACAAAGCAAGACAGATAAATTCACTGCCACTCTGGTCTTGGAAGTTGTATCACCCAATTACATTAACTTTGTAAGTGAGCATTTTTAACACCTTTATTGAATTATGTCTTAAAACATAGACAAATATGTATTGATATAATCTGCTGTGGATATGGGTATGGCCTGGTGTGAGACTTACACTGTCTTCCCCAGATTTTTCAAGGGTCGGCAAGAGCTCACCTGATGCCACTGGAACTGCAATGCTTTCCAGGGAGCTGGCCCCTCTCTTTCGGGGTAAACCCATTCCATGGCACCCTGCCCTTTACAAAGAAAAGAGAACTCTCCCACGGAGCTTCTCTGGGATTGCTTGCATCACTGAACTGCATGCCATGAGGTGCCTATCTCTGCCACTCTGGATTTGGGGGATCTGAACCATACTCCCTTTCGATCAGCCAAGGGCTCCTTGCTCTACGGGATGTTTTTTCCTCCCTGAGCTTGTCTTAGGACACCTGCATTACTCTTTGGCAGGTGTACTGCCCAGTCAAACTCCCCACATGACACTGTACCCAGAGCAGGTCATGCCCAGGTGCTTGGAGCCAGAAGCAAGAGCTCTGCTCGGGCTCACCCCCCACCTCACCGGGTAAGTGAAAGTACTGGTATCTCACCGGCAGCTGAGGCCTCTCACTTACTCTACACCTCTCATGTCTCTTTACAGTGCCAGACTAGAGTCAAGCTCAACAGGGTCTTCTTTCCCTACTGAGAATGTCAAGCTCGTTCCCTTGGCTGTGGTTTTGCTAGATAGTAGGCAGGGACAGTGGGAATCTTGTTTATCCATTCATGCATGTCACTAATTAGATGACTAGGCATTTAGCTACCTTAGGAGAGTCATAGTTACTACAGCTGTTTACCCGCACTTCATTGAATTTCTTGACTTTGACATTCAGACCACTGGATAGAAGCATTTCTGCATCAAGCAGGAATGGAAATCAAAGCAGAAGTAGATAAAAATCAGGGAGCAACTGAAAGTGCCAAAGAAACAAAAGAAAGAATATAAGGTGAAGGATCAGGTGAGAAGGCAAGAAATGTGGAAAATGCATAAGTATAGTTGCAAGTATGGAAAACTCCTGGAACAATTTCATGTTGATCAGGATCGAACACAGGAATGGTTAAGGGGAGGCAAATTCAAACTAAAGGATGAAAGGTTAATATTGGCAGCGCAAGATAGTGGACTACATACATGTTGGTTTACAAAGTCCATTGAACATGTGGGAGAAGCAAGGTGTGCAACTGTTTCCAATTCTGTTTTACAATACCATGTAGGTATTGGAAACAGTTGCACACCTTGTTGGTTGTGATATACTAATGGCAGAGAAGGACTGTATACTGAAAGGCATAACAATGTGGCAAGACTGTTGCACTGGGGATTGTGCAAACATAATATTGAAATAGCTGAAAAACACTGGAAACATGAGAAACAAAGCATCACAGAAAATTATGGTCTACATCACATGAGATCACCCATTACCAAGAGTTCAAAAGACAGATGTGAGAAAATCAGATATAGTGGTCCATGAAAAGAACAAAGTAGCACTGATCATTGGAATTGCTATACCCATTGACTACAGTGCCTTGTGTATAGAGACACAAAGTCATAAAATGTCAGGATTTGCAGGCAGAAACAAAATCAATGTGGAAGAAAGATACCCAGACAGTTCCAATAGTAGTACGAGCAAAGAATTTACAATCGTATTTAGATACGTTACCGATACATGTAACTCCTTATGAACTGCAGAAGGAATCATTGCTGGGTAGATTGCTGGTGCTGTGAAGAGCACTTTTGGCTGACATCAAAGACTGAAACAATACTAATTTCATAAACTTTAATCATGCTTTGACTTAGGAATGGGGTCCATTCCCATCATGGTATTAGAAACTCAAAAGATTTTGAGAATTTAAAAAATGAGAAATGTTATATATATATATATATATATATACACACACACACACACATACACCCTTCATCTCTCCATTCAGATATATATAAGCACATATATATTTGAATGGAGAGATGAAGGGTCCAAATGGAGAGATAAGTCAGCAAGCAAAGGAGAGTAGTATTGCTGGAATTGAATTCATCCTCAAGTCTTGGTCAGTACCTTCATGAGATGCACCCTGTTTTTCACAAAATCTCACCAAGAAAACACTGACATATAAACTGCATTTTATATAGCATACATCATGGACAGAAGTAGGTTAAAAATAAAAAAAGATAGCTGGGTACACATGACCCAGGATGAAAAAGTGCCCAGTCCTCATAGGTGCACTGGTGCCAGGACTGGAAAAAAATGAGTGTGTAGAATTCTCAAGACAGAAACCCCCCCCCCCCCACCCGTTGTAGAACGAAGTAGCAGCACACAAAAAAATCACAAAAACAAATAAGCCAAAAAAGAGCCATAGAGATGATAGAGTAGACTATTGAGGATAATAAATAATGTATTGTTACTATTATGCAAGAAGCCCAGAATTTCCAGACAGAAGATATACAAAAAGACTAAGAGAAATTAGAGAGAAAGAAAATACTTCCACAAGAAAAAAATGTCAGAAGCTTCAAATAAAAATTTGTGTTCATTAATATAACAGATTTATGATAAACATTATATAGACCAAGAAACCTTGATCCATTTGGAAAAGAAAGCATCTTAGGAAATGCAGAAATATAAAGACCAAAACATAGTACTCTTGAAAGGTTTATAAAAAGAAATATAGACGTGGGAAAGAAAGAGAGATCTGATATGGTGCAATATTTATACAAAGGAGAAAACCAAATTAACACAAAAAAGGCAGCCCCAAAGCTATTCAAATAGAAATACAAGCAAAGGAATCCAGATATGGAAAATTTCACAATAAAAAATAAGACCACAAAGAGGGAATATAGAACAGAAGATTAGTAAAGTAGACATTATGGAATACTTGCAAAGTGAAGGATTTAGTGTAAAAAGTTTAACGCAGGTTACATCACAGCATGAATGAACAAGTCCCCAAAGTAAGGAGAAGAAGGAAGATTAGGAGACATCTAAAGAAGAAATATGGTATTGGGGAAGAAAAAGAGATTTCATATGGTGTAATATTTATGTAAAGGTGAAAGCAAAACTAATCAATACAAAAAGAGCAGCACCAAAGATATTTGACAAGAAATACAGGCAAAGGCATCTGGACATGGGAAAGTTTACAATTCAAAAAATAAGAAAATAAAGAGGAAAAGTAGAAAATTGGATTAATAATGCAGAAGTTAAAGAAATAGACACTGAGATTATGGAGCACCTGCAAATTGAAGGATTTACTTTAGAAAATCCAGCTTGGAAAACACCACAGCAGGATAGAGCAATGGATCCCCAAATTAAGGAGAAACCAGTGGAGAGAGAAACATCTGTTCAGCTGCCATATGAAGATACTTTGGAGCCTTTTATAGGAAACCAGTACAAACGTTCAGGTGGAGTTGCACAGCAAGGAGAGGCACAGGAAGCACTCTCAGCTCTGATGCTGTCAGTGTTGTGGAGTGATAGGCCATTGAGTTCCCATATGAAAGAGCGACGGATGAAAATCAGATCAGATCTTTTTGGATCAGAAAATCCAAATCCCAGCAAGCTACGCGCTCAAGAGACTTGAACCTCAGCACTGAAATAAATAGGACATGTTGGAGGGACAGATTCATAACCCAGAGGCTCCCTTCACTCTGGAATAAAATCCCAGTCCAGGTTAGGCAGAGTCCCTCATTGACTCTCCTCAAGAGGAATCTTGATGAGTGGATGGGAGATCGTAGGTTTACCCCGGGTATCACTTCTGTGCCACTGTTAGACAGAGGCACAGTATACTAACCTCGAAAAAGGGCATAGCAAAATAAATTTAAAATGGGTGGCGAAAGCCAAACACATTCTGGCTAGGCTTATAAATGCCCTAGGGCAGATAGCCTAGTATGAACCTATAACAGGATGAAACTGAAGAGAATTTGGCACAGGAAGATGTTCTGGAACTTTCTATAGAATGCCCACAGGAAATAGAGAACAAAGAATGTGGCTTCAGTTTAGAAGAAAGTGATGTAAGAGAAGAATTGCTTGATTTAATAGACTTGGACAGACATATTAGGATCAATAAAATAAATAGACTACAGAAAGTCAATAAAACCCAAAAAGTCAGAAGTTTGATAAAACAAATGAGCACAGTAATTCAGACTGTCCATAGAGATTCATGTGATATGACAAAAGTAAACAGGATATTGTACTGTGCAGTTAAATTAATAACTGATAAAGTCTTAACAAAAAAACACAGGGTAGTAAGGGAAAGGCAGGGGAGAAATCGACTGCCATCATGGAAGTATCAAATATCGAAAACTATAAAGCAATTAAGACTAGAATTGTCACTGGTAGAAGAGTATAGAAGAGAGAATAGGTCAACAAAAATACTCAGAAAGATAGATGTGATAAAAGCAATGTGCAGTATCAGAACAGATTAGGCTCTAATGTGCACTATTGCTAATAATAAACTAAAAATATCAGCACAGGCAGAACAACTTAGAAGATATGCAGATAAATATAAAGGAAAAGTACAAAATAAGCAATTTATTGATGGCCCAAAAAAGTTTTATAGAGAACTGGGAAACAAAGCACAAGGAATTGATCCACCACCAAAAAAAGAAGAAATAGATACATTTTGGAGAAATATCTATGAAGATATTGTGGAACACAACAAAAATGCTAAATGGATAGAAGAAATAAAACAAAGAATAAGAAGTTCAAATGTACAGGATATAAAATGGAATGAAATAACGGCCAGAGAGATTGAAACAGAGTTAAGAAAAGCTCCTAATTGGAAAACGCCAGGCCCAGATACAGTACCTAACTTCTGGCTAAAACTATTAACATCTTTACATAAAGATTTAGCCATGAGTGAGAAAAGGAAGTTATGTCTTACCATAACATTCCATTTGTGTTGTTGATCTTCACTAATCCTTGACAGTGGGCTCAGTTCCAATCCTTGAAACTGACTTGGCTGTTTACTTCAGCTTGCACCTTCCAAACTCTCGAGCCAGGCATAACCCAAAATGCTCCTCTCAAAATTAGCTCAGATCGAGTTTGCCCATCAAAGTGGCAGACAGACATGCAGTACTTATAGTCAAAATGATAGAATTGATAATCAGAGACCAGATATGTTTCCTTAATATGAAGCTAGCTATGGAAAATTTGGTCTACTAAGAGTCTCAGATTGGGTGAAGGAGGGGGATGACAAAGATTAGTGAAGATTGACACCACAGATGGAATGTTATTGTAAGAGATAACTTCTTCATCTGATGTCAATCTTCATTGAGTCTGACAGTGGGACAGAGTCCCCAGCTACTTTAGTCCTGGGAGGTCTCACGGAAGAATATTCCTAAGCAGCATCAAGCCGAATGATGCCCGTCCCCTTGAGACCTGATCCAATGTGTAATGAATGATAAAGGTATGAAGAGAAGACCAAGTGGCTGCTGTGCAAATATCATCCAAAGGTGCTCTGGCATGAAAAACTGCAGAAGTTGCCACAGCTCTAGTTGAATGGACTTTAACTGGGCATGGAAGTTGGAGCCCTCTAGAATGACAGATGAAAGTAATACAGTCTATATGCCATTTAGCCAAGGTAACCTTTGAAACTGGATTACCTAAAGAGAGAGTGAAAAATGCAACAAATAATTTGGTCAAATTTCCTAAAATCTTTTGTTCTCTGAAGATAAAAATTTAATTGTCTGTTGATGTCTAGTAAGTGAAGGGAATATTCATCTTTACTGGAAAAAATTAGGGAAGAAGACTGGCAATTGAAATGTCTGATTAATGTTAGATTCTGAAACAACCTTTGCTAAAAAGGTTGGATTGGTCCTAACAGCAACCCTATCCTTGTGGAATATTAAGTAGGGAGGTTTGCAGGACAAGGCCTGAAGCTCAGATACTCTTCTGGCAGATATAGTAGCCACCAAAAATAAAGTTTTCCAACACAAATACTTTGTCACAAGTCGCTGATGGTTCAAAAGGGGACATAGTAAGAGCCTGAAGGACTAAAGATAGATCCCGAGGAGGAATGGTGTCTTTAAATGGAAGTCTTAACATTAGGAGTCCCTTTAAAAATGCTTTACAAAGTTTGTGTGACATCATAGATGAGCCATCAAGTCCCATATGAAAGTTTGAAATTTCTGCTAGGTAAACTTTAATTGTTGGTGTAGATAAACCAGATTGGTAAAGGATAAAAAAAAACTTATGAATAGGGCTCGTATAAGGGTCCAGTTAGCAAATTTTTCCCATTTACTTTGCTACAATTTCCTAGTTGAAGGTTTGCGATAAGCCACAATGATTTGTTGGACAGAGGAAGAAAGGGAAGGATGTCTGGCAATCATGGGAATTGGAGAATCCACACATTGAGCTTGAGATGTTGGAAGTTCGGATGAACCATGCCATCTGGATGAGACAGCAGATCTGGAGGTGGGACCAGAATCCATGGTTTCTGAAGAAGATGAGGCCAAAGGAAGGGAAACCAAACTTGTAGAGGCCAGAAGGGGGCAATGAGGATTACTCAATTTTCCATCCGCTTGGCTTTCTTTAGGAACTGCAATATGAGAGGAGTAGGGGGAAATGCATAAAGAAGACCAGTGGGGGGCAATCATGGAGAAGAGCATCTCTGGGTGACTCCCCTTAAGGGAGGATTAGGGCAAAATAACTTCTGCACTTGTTCAGAGGAGAGGCAAGGCTGGCCCCAGTGACAGAAAATCTTGTTCACCACCACAGGATTGAGAGACCACTTGTGAAGCACGAGAATAGGTCTGCTCAACTTGTCTGCTATCACGTTGGAGCTCCTTGGGATGTGCGTTACTGTGAGAAAGCAGTTGGAAGAAATTGCCCATTGCAAAACTCTGAGGGCTTCTCGACACAATGGATAAGATTTGGTTCCCCCTTGACTGTTGATATACCAGACTACTGACATGCTGTCTGTCTGAATAGCTACTGTTCCAAGAGGAAGGGCATCTTGGAATGTTTGAAAATCTAATAGTACTGCCCTCATCTCTAAGCACATTGATGTGCAAGTTGGCATCCAGTTGGGACCATGTGCCTTGGACTTCCTTCTCGGACAATACCCCCCTACCCTACCTGGGAAGCATCTGTGGTCACTATGGTTTGGGGCTGGGGAAGAATGAATGGTGGACCCAAGAGAATCTGATTGGAGTGGAGCCACCACAAAAGATCCTGTTTGCAGCGATTGGTAACCAAAATTAGATGAGACATTGGTAGGTGCATCAGAGACCATTGGGAAGCCAGTTATCATTGCAAGATTTGCATGTGATATCTTGCCAAGAGAACAAGAATGATGGACGCTGCCAAGGAGCCTAATGCTTGTAGGACTGGTCTTGCTGGAACCTTTTTATTTCATAGAATTTGTCCAACTTGGGATCTGATGCACTGTAGTCTTTCTGGAGGGAGTGAAGCAATTCCTGAAACAGTGTTTAAACAGGTTCCAATGAATTCTAATTGTTGAGAGGGTTGTAAGCTTGATTTTTTGAAATTTAATGTTATGCCTAGAGATGTACAGAGGTGTAGAGTGTAACCTCTTGCCATTTTAACTGATGTCTGGTGGTAGTGGTAAGGAGCCAGTCATCAAGGTAAGGAAAAACTCAAAATCCTTGCAGCCTGAGCTGAGCTGCAACCACTGCCATACATTTGGTGGGGTCTATATCATTTCATTGAAAACTCATTTCATTGAAGCTTAATTCATTGACACATATTCACTGAAAGCTCACTTCACTGAAAACCCAATTCACTGAAAGCTCACTCCACTGAAAACCCAATTCGCTGAAAGCTCACTTCAACTAAATGAGTTTCAGTGAAATGGGTTTTCAGTGAAAAGTATATATGGCCTTTTCCCCACTGTTGTACGATCCTGGAGTTAGTATATAAAGTAAGGGGGTGTGGGGGGCACATATTTTAAATATTTTAAAGCATATAGATGGATACTTACAAGTGTAATGAAAAAATTCTTCCAGAAGACAACATATTACCAATTTATGTGGGGGGCTTTGCCCCCCCCCCGCACCCCCCCCCCCTTACTTTATATTCTAACTCCAGGATCGCACAACAGTGGGGAATAGGTCACGTATACCTTTCAACTAAATGAGTTTCAGTGAAAAGGGTTTTCAGTGAATTGGGTTTTCAGTAGGGTTGCCACCTTCCTTCGTGGCAAAAACTGGAGTAAAGCCACACCCCTCACGTCACCGGTAACCCTGCCCACCCCACCCCTCACCCGCCCACATTCTGCCCATTTTGACACCACGATGACATCACTCGGCGGGGAACGCCCTCTTTATTCATTCCTGCTGCCTGCTTTCGGCTGATTTACTATGCTTTTCTGTAAAACAAGCATAGTAAATCAGCCGATTTACAAACTCTGATAGTCTGTTTCCTTTTTGAAACAGAATAATGGAGTTTGTACAGTGTTTTCCAGACTACCGGAGAATCAGTTTGATTTCCAGATAGCCCGGGAAAAAAACGGAGGGGTGGCAACCCTAGTTTTCAGTGAAGTGAGCTTTCAATGAATTATGTGTTAATGAATTCAGCTTCAATAAAATGAGTTTTCAATGAAATGATATAGACCCCCATTTGGTGGACACCCTGGGGGCAGTGGTGAGTCTAAAGGGCAGTGCTCTAAATTAGAAATGACTTGCTCTCAGCCAGAAGAGCAGAAACCTCCTGGAGCTCTTGTCCATTTTCATATGGTAATAAGCATCTTGGAGGTCTACAGAGCACATCCAATCACTTTTTCCAAGAATGAAAGTATCGACTATACTAAGACCATCCAGAATTTGATTTGCTGAACTGCCTTGTTGAACTGGCTGAGATCCAAGATGGGTCTCCAGTCCCCTGTTTTTTGGGCACTGAAAAGAACTTGAGTAAAACCCAGATCCTGTTTGGTCTGGTGGGACTTTTTTGATGACTCTTTTGTCTAGCAGTCTTTGAATTTCTAAGACTGCTGCTTCCTTGTGACTGTGTGGTACTTCCAGGAGTTTTTTTCTGGGAAGTTGGGGGTAATGATAGAAGAACTTTGTAACCTCTGGATATCATTCCCTGCACCCATTTGTCCGGAGTTAATATTTGCCAGGCAGATTGTTGCAGAGAGAGTTGTCCCCAACTGCCTCCAGAGGACGGCAATTGGGCCCCCATTCAGGGGAAATGAGAGGAAGTACCAGAGAAAGATTCTCTGGACCCCTGGTTTTGCAGTCCATTTCTGCCTCTGGGGCAGCATCTTCCATTAATTCCCCTTCTGCCCCGGGGGAAGTCTTTGTTGCGTGAATCCTAGAAAGGCCCTTTGGATTTTTTAAACCATAATCTTCCACTTCTCTGGTTCCTAGAGTAAGGTCTCTGAGGAGTGAAGAAATGTACTCCAATGGCAGACAGGGTCTTGCCATCCTTTTCACATCTGGCTAAAGTGCCTTTATCCTTGAGACCAAAAAGGGTAAATCCATCAAACGGAGTGTTGACAAATGATGCTTTAAATTGCTCTGCAAAGTAACACAAGAGCATTCATGAGTGCCTTCTAATGGCTATGCCTGAACCCACTGCTCTAGACATCCCTTCAGTTGCGTGAGCAATCAGCCTCAAGGACAAGTTAGAAATTGCATTGAGGGTTGCTAGCTGAGAGGTGAGTTTGTCCAGTACCACTTCAGCCACTGCTCCTGAGAGGATTTTCAAGAGCTCCTTGATCAAATCCCTCTGTAATCTTGTAAAGTGTGCCATATAATTCAAGGACCTGAGAGCGAATGTCGTTGAAGCATAAACATGCTTCCCAAATCTATCCAAAGTCCTAGACTCCTTGTTAGGAGGATGGCTAGTCGGAATTTCCTCAGCAAGTTCCCTCTTTGTGGCTGCCACTAAAAACAATGATCAGGCCTCTTTGGGATTGGCTCAATGGCATCAGGCATTTTACACACCCGCTGAGTGATCAATTTAATGAGATCGCCAGCAGGTGGAGAGATCCAAGAAGTAGAGGACTGGGCACGAAAGGCCTCCAGGTATATTGACTCCTCCATGGAAGGTTGGATGGAGGACCAGCCACCCCTCTGTTTCAGGATTTCTAGGATGTCTCTGAAGGAAACATCATCAGGAGTGACCTGGGGGATCCTTCTCCTTTATCAAAATCAGTATCTTCAGTGAAAGACTCCTCCTGGGAGTCTAAGTGGTTCCTCTTGCACTTCCTCACAGGAACTTCCTCAGGGGATGATCTGGGGAAGTGTCTGAACAGGAAACTACCAATGTGGGTCTATCCCAGGACTTTTGTGCCCTCTGTCCTGGGGATCAGATGGATGGCAGCTCAGGTAGAGGGGATGTAAAAAATTGTCCCGACAGGGATGGCAAAGACCGAGTCCCCAATGGACAAATCCTTCTCCATGATTTGGAAGGCCAGCCCCCATAGAGGGATGGGAGCCCGGAACCGAAATGGACTCCTTTGGAACTGGGATCACACCCACACCGAGGAGGTGACCCCCAAAACAGAAGCCTGGGTTGATGCAACAAAGGCCAAAACACCGAGGGGCACGGATGGCTCCATAACCAAGGAAACTGATCCATGCACCTCAGACCTGGCCAGAGAGTCTCGACCCTGGGATGCCTCTGGTGCTGAAAGCTTGGAGGAGCTCAAGGCAGCTCTTTGGACCAGAGAAGAGGATGCTACCAGAACTGAGACAGTTGATGCCGGGAGTGTCGGAACTGAGGGCTCCGAAGACTCAACAGGAGTTGGAGGAGGAGGAATGGGAGGTTTTGTAGAGTGGCTAGTTCTGACACTAGAGTGGCTATGAACCGAGGACAATCCCCTCGCCATCAGAAGCTGATCCACCAGTCTCAAAATGTTGGAGTCTGAGAGACCCTTAGTAGATCAAATCGAGACAATCAAAGGAGACTTAGAGGGTCTCACTTCGAGGAAGGGGCTTGTGGTCTGTCTTTAAAGGGGTCAATTGCTGGCAAATATTTTGTCCTTAGGAGTGAAGGGAGCTTTGACTCTTTCAGCACCAAAGACTCTATGGGTACCAAGAAAGTAGCTGTCGGCGCCAATCATTTTGTAGGTGCTGAGTCAGATAAACCTTCTGGTGCCGAAAAACTTTTTGGCACAGAGGTCAGTCTAGACACCTTCTTGGACAGTTCCGAGGTACTTGGAAGCAAAGAAGGTCTTTTCCTGTAGTGCAAGAAGAGGAGGATGAAGAAGTGCTAAATTCAGTCCTAGACCTAGAAATGGCCTCTTCAAAATCAGATTTGAGAAGTTCCTTTAATATTAATTTGTTCTTATGCTCAGTAAGAGTGTGGGTAGATAACCCGTGACCAGTTTGAACAATTTTCCTGTAAGTGGACTTTACCCTAACAATAAACGCATAGGGTATGCCTGTCATAATTGGGCATTTTCACTGGCATTTCTGACACCTTTTAAATCCAGAGGTGCCTTTAGAAGATTTGACAGGAAAAACTTATTTTTCAGCCATAACGAAAAAAGGTTCATGCACACGCACAGTTAAATAGAAGGGATATACCAATGAGGTTTCCTTTTTTTTTTTAAACAACAGAAAGGAGATAGAAAATACCAACAATGTAAAAACAGAGTATACCTAAAGAGGTAAAAAAAGTACCAACAATGGTACCTGAAGAGAATACCAACGGTAGAAAGGAAAACAGGAATAAGACACACTCATGCAAAAGCTAAAACAAGAGGACCGGGTAGACAGTAAGAGAGGAGAAGTAAGCTAATCAGAAATATACAAAAATAAGAGTTTCAATAAAGATAAAACTTACTTTAGAATAAGCCAAGGCTTTAGAGAAGGAGAAAAGCATCTGACACACGAAGTGGCAAACAAGATCTGGGTTAATTTTGAGAGGAGCATTATGGGTAGTGCCTGGCAGGAGAGTTTGGAAGGCGCGAGCTGAAGTAAATGTCTGAGTCAGTTCTGGGGCTTGGAACCGAGCCCATTGTCAGGGACTGAGTGAAGATTGACAACATATGATCTACTTATATGCACACCCCAAATGGATATCAGCTTCGTTAACACGAAAAACAATACTCCTACTTGAGAGCAAACCTGCAAGCTATCCTAAAAACTATAGAATAATAGGTTCATAGGTATGTACTAGGCTAATAGCCCTGGATTGCTGGAACCTGTGTTCTGAGACTGCCTTACAGACTATCTGCAAATATACAGAGCTGAGTATTTTTTTTTTTGGTTATAGAATTTAATTGTTGCTTAGATCTCTGTTGAAACTGTTGTCTCACTGTTCTGAGAGACTGATTGGCAAATATACAGCTCAGTATATATTTTTTGGTTTTTAAGTTTGAACTGTTAGTTGTTTAGATCTCTGTTGAAACTGTCCCCCCCCCCCCCATTTTCTGCTGTGTCTTCAATTGGTATAATAACAGCTGCATTCAAATTGCTGGAACCTGTGTTCTGAGAGACTGCCTTACAGGCTATCTGCAAATATACAGAGCTGAGTATATTTTTTTGGTTTTAAAGTTTGTACTGTTAATTGTTGCTTAGATCTCTGTTGAAACTCCTCCCCTCCCATTTTCTGCCATATCTTCAGTTGGTATAGTAACAGCTGCATTCAAATTGCTGGAACCTGTGTTCTGAGAGACTGCCTTACAGACTATCTGCAAATATACAGAGCTGAGTATAATTTTTTTGGTTATAGTGTTTGTTAATTGTTGCTTAAATCTCTGTTGAAACTGTTTTCCCTATTTTTGGTTTGTAGTTTAAATATGGTGGCTTTCGCAGTTGCCTGCCCCACTGTAGATTTGATCTGGGACACTCCCCCAGTCCCATCTCTTTACCACATTCTACCTAATAAACTCTTTCTGCACTTGCTTTTAGTCCTTTTTAATTTAATTGCATTTTTTAAACTGTGTTTGGTCTAATATTGCTGCATACTCAAGTGTGCTAGCTTGCACTGCATGTGAATTGTTTTTACTACTGTTTTTGCTTCTTTTCTGTAAAAAAAAAAAAAAAAAAAAAAACTGTAAGCCTGTTTCCTTCCTTTTCTGTAACTAGTGTTCCATATACAGATTTGCTGTATCCAGGACTGTATGTAAGCTTCTGAGCCCTCCAAGCCTTTCTGTGTTGGAGGGAAGCCTTCTAGCTTATCAGTGGGAGTGGTTAGCACTAGGTAACCTGTCTACCACATAAGGAGTGGTTCTGGCCCAGAAATTGTAGTTATTGGCCATTTGGGCAATCTTCCAGCTCTCTCTCAACTTTCTGATTTGAAAGCCTGCATTTGCACTTGTTTCTGTCCTGTAACACGTCTAGTGCAGATACAGATTCTTAGTTTTAGCACTTAAATTTGTTATTCATTCTCAGCACTTGTCCATAACTTGTAAGCACTAAATAAGCTACTAATTACTATAGCACCCAATCTTCCTCATTACCTAGAGGAAAGCAGTTTTTGTACTTACTTTTCTCACGTGCTTAGAGAAAAACAGCTCTTGTACTCACTTTCCTCACTTATCTAGTGGAAAATATTTTTTTATTCAGGCATGTCCAAGGGTCAAGGTCCCAGTGTTCTCTCCTGTCTATCTGATGAATCTGGGCATCTTGAGGCAATATAGAAATTGCCTCATGTACACAGACAAGCCTCTCCTCCTACCACCCAACCAACACTACAACCTGTGAGAGATGCACTTATTTAGCCAAACTGGAGGTAAAGCTCTCTCCAACCAAGACTGAACTTGACAGTCATGAGGAGAAGGTAAACATTTGCACCACACCACACTCATCACATAGTCTCACAAAATCTACACCACCAAAATCCACACATAGTAACACAAAAACATTCGCAGAGGCTCTCAATAATAATCTGTCTAAGCAACAGAGACCTCCAAAGCAGAAACGCAAGCAACCTCCATCCCCTAACACAACCCAAAATAACACATAGCCCACAGACTCAGTGTGCCACTCAACCACAGCCAATAAGGCAAAACAACGTACCCAACACACTAGTCATAGGTGACTCTACAGTCAGGCACACTGATGTCCCACTCACCAGGCTAAACAAAGAGAAGGTTACTGTCAGCTGCCTGTCGGGTGCCAGGATCCGCAACATAACCCACGCACTCAGGTCACTCCACAACAAGTACAAATATGACTCTGTCATTGTCCATGTTGGTGTGAATGACCTGAGACGTACCTCCCTGGACTACATGAAAAGAGACATGGAAGAGCTCTCCGATCTTGTAGCTCAGACAGGTATGACCCTAGCCATCGGCCAGAATGATACCGCAGTACAAGGACAAAATGATTGACTTCAACAATTGGCTAAGCTTCTGGTGTCATTCTAAGGGGATCCAGTATCTGTCTGCTTGGGATGACATGGACGACAGACCACGATGCTTTGCCACAGATCTGCACCTGTCGCCCCTGGGATTCCGGATACTGGCTAAGGCTCTTGCAGCCCCTATAGTGCCTTTTTTAGGCAGGGTTCAAATAACAAATTCACCACCATAACAGGAACAGGCAAGCAAAAACTAAGGGTAATGCTACTCAATACTAGAAGTCTAAATCTCAAAATGCACTCACTCGAGGCACTCCTTAAAATGGAGAACATTGATATCTGTGCAGTGACTGAGACCTGGTTCAAGGCTCCAGAGAGCACCCCTGCACTACCAGGCTATAACTTATACCACACTTTTTGGCCATGTAACCTGGACCGAAACACCAAAGGTGGAGGTGTGTCCATATTCATTAAGGATATCCACACCTCCAAGCTAGTTGCTCAGCATAATGCATCCGAGGTTATCCAAGTGCAACTAACTCTGGGCAAAACTGCAATCCAAATTGTAGCTTACTACAGATCCCCCACCATGCCCCAGGATTCCCACTCCTCTTTTCTTGATGTACTGGAAAATATTAGGGTTCAACCAAACACTCTAATAATGGGCGACTTCAACTACCCCACCATTAACTGGGAAAACTACTTGTGTACCAACTCTTTAGCTCAACGCTGTCTGGAATTCATAAACTCCAATGCCCTAGATCAACTTATCCACACCCCCACCAGGGGCAACAGTATCCTAGACCTAGTCATTACCAACATGAATGACTGGTGTTCCACACCTGAAGTCAACTCCTCGTTGGTCCGATCTGACCATAAACTTATCACCCTTGATATCCACATCCCGCCCCACCCCCATTAAGGAAACCACAGTAAAAAATTTCTCCAAAGCCAACTTCATGCTTCTTAAGACAGAAGTGGTGAACTTCATGACACCCATGCAGATGGACAATACAGTTACAACTGCTGAATCCTACACAGATGCACTCTATAAGCACTTACACGAGTGCATGGATCGTGCTATCCCAAACAGAACCAAGATGCTATCCTCAAAAAAAAAGGAAGCCAATCTGGTGGCCCCCTGCCATAAACAAACTGTACAACAGAAGGAAGAAACTTTTGCAAAAGAGAGTAAAATCCCATGAGGGGAAGAGCTCCCTGGTCAGCCTCAGTAAGAAGCTGAGATCCCTTATAAGATCCTCCAAAGCTAGCTACGAAAACAAAATTGCCACTAAATCCAAGGACAACCACAAAGCATTCTATAGCTATGTCAGGAATCTAGATGGCAACACCCAGATCTGCTCTGAGTTACAGCACAAAGGCACGAAAATTACAGAACCAACTGATATTGCCAACATCCTGGCAGATCGGTTCAGTTAACTTTACCCCCCCTCTCACACCCTAAAGGGCCCATATCTATACAGGAAGAATGCAGAGTCCCTGTAATAACAACTATGCAGGTAAAAGCTGCACTCTCTAAAGCCAAAATACAGCATCCATGGGACTGGACAACATCCCAGGCTGCGTTTTACACGAACTTCAGAATTAACTGGCTCCCCACTTAAGCACCATGTTCAATAATAGCCTCGCATCAGGCTTTGTGCCCACTGAATGGTGCACAGCAACAGTTATCCCACTCCACAAAGGGGGAGCCACCACTGATCCCGGGAACTATCGACCTATTAGCCTGACGAGCCTGGTCTGCAAGGCCATGGAACGTATCATCATGGAACTCATAAACAAAGACACTGGTAACCTCCAAACTCCGGATCCCACCCAGTTCGTGTTTGTGAAAGGCAGATCATGCCTCCTGAACCTGATCGACTTCTTTGAGGCAGTCACCAAAGCCATGGATGAGGCTAAGATGGTTCACACAGTCTATCTTGACCTCGACCAGGCTTTCGACACCATCCCCCATTCTGGAATTATAGCTAAACTCACTAAACTAGGTAGAAATCCCTACGTCACAAGATGGGTTGCCAACTGGCTCACTGACAGAACCCACACTGTAAAAGTTGCAGACTCCAAATCTGACTTCAAAGCAGTGACAAGTGGAGTACCACAGGGTTCCGTCCTGGGACCTCTCCTGTTTGGTATCTACTTCTCTGAAGTACAGGCTAACACAGAAGGCCTCTGGCCTATGAAGTTTGCAGATGACTGCAAACTAGGAGCCATAGTCAAGTCCCCAAATGATGTGGACATCCTACAGAAGGGCCTCACTGAGACAGATGCCTGGTGTCAAAGCCATGGTCTCAAGCTCAATGCCAAAAAATGCAGTGTCATCTCCTTTGGTAAAAACTCTGTACCCATGAACTACCACATAGGCAGCAATCTACTTAACATCAAATGCGTGATAAGAGACCTTGTGACCGAGGTGGACAGTAGTCTCTCCTTTGATAGTCACATCACCAGAGTAGTCAGGAAGGCCTTCTACGTGGCACACCTCATCATAAAAGGGTTCTCATCCAGGAAAAAAGAGGTAATTGTTCCCCTCTACTCGTCACTCATTAGACCCATTATAGAGTACAATGCCCCTTTTGGAATGTACCACACAAGACATCTGCAGTAACTGGAAAGGCCACAAAAGTACCTCACAAAGAGGATTACTGGCCTCAAACAAATGCCCTACACTGACCGCCTCAAAAAACTCCAGCTTTACTCCGTAGCATATCACCTACTCCAAGGTGATCTCTGCCTAACATATAAAGCTATGTCAAACCCAGAGCTGTTGGACATGCTACACCTAAAGAAATCCCAATCCCTCCAAGCTACATGCTCTAGGGACCTAAACCTTGTCACCACAATAAACAGGACATGCTGGAGGGAAAGATTCCTGTCCCAGAGACTTCCTATACTCTGGAACAAGCTACCCATCTATGTCAAGCAAAGTTCTTCATTAGCACTCTTCAAGAAAAATCTTGATGAGTGGATGGGAAATAGGAAATACACCCTGGGGATCACTTCTGTGTCTCTGCTTGACAGTGGCACAGGAAGATAACTTTCTTGGGTGGGATAAACTATGGAACCTTGCTGGCTAGGCTTACGTAGGCCCTTGGACCGATAGCCTAGTACCTACCTATGAACCTATGTAGCCTTTTCAAGCCTAGCCCATAGAAGTGCCCTGGTATCATGCCACCCGACGTTAGTTCCCTGTGCCTCTATCATGTAGAGCCACTGGAGTGACCCCTGGGGTGAACTTTCTATTTCCCATCGACTCATCAAAATTTCTCTTGAACAGGGCCAGTGAGGTGCTCTGTTTTACATGTATGGGAAGCCTATTCTAGAGCATGGGCAGTCTGTGGGTTATGAACCTGCCCCTCCAGCTTGTTCTGTTGATTTTGGGAATAAGGTTGAGGTCTCTGGAACATGTGGTGTGGAGGGATTGGGATTTCTTTAGATGTAGCATTTCTAACAGAGCTGGGTCAGACATAGCTTTGTAAGTCAAGCAGAGATGGCCTCATAGTAGACAATATGAGACAGAGAATAGCTGGAGGTTTTTGAGTCTATCTATATAGGACATGTGTTTAAGGCTTAGGATCCTCTTCGTGAGGTACTTTTGTGGTCTTTCCAGCTGTTGCATGTGTATATGCCAAATGGGGCATTATACTCAATGACTGGCCTAATGAGGGAAGAGTAGAGAGAGATGATGACCACTTTCTTCCTGGATGCAAAACCCTTGGTAATGAGATGTGCCACACAGAAGGACTTTCTAATCACAGTGGGAATGTGGTGGTTGAAGGAGAGGTTGTTGTCAACCTGCGTCCCCAGATCTCTTATAAAGCCTTCTGACCATGTATAAGCTATACACTGGAATTGAAGCTGATAGAGTTTATAGTCATTTAGAAGAAAACAATCATAGCAGCAGAACAAAAGGGTGAAAAAAGAAAGTTGTATGGAACAAAGGATCATTTATTTTTAAATAAAGTCATAATGGAGAACTGTAAAAAGAGGAAGAATATAAGTATGTCATGGGCAGACTACAAAAAAGCATTTGACAGTATTCCACATTCATGGATAAAAGAGTGCTTAAACATGTGTAAGATACACCCTACACTGATTGATTACATTACAGCAACCAAAAAACAGTGGCAAACCACTTTGCAGTTAATCCATGACATAGGACAAATTATTATTCCAGGGATAAAATTTCATAGGGGGATATTCCAGGGTGACCCTCTGTCACTGCTGCTCTTTTATCTTGCCCTTAACCCATTAAGTTGTTTACTTAACAGATTACATCCGGCTAGAATTTAGCTCACAGAAAACAACAAAGTGTAAAGACTTCTCATTTTCTTTTTGTAGATGATTTAAAACTGTATTGTTCATCAGATGACAACTGCAAGTGATCAAAACTTTTTCAGATGATATAAGCATGTCATTTGGTCTTGATAAATGTGCAAAAGCTACCTTTAAAGCAGGAAAGCTGCAACACCAAGACAAGTTTGGGACAGGAATACGACATAAAAGAACTTGAGCAAGAGGGACTGTATAAATATTTGGGAACTGATGAAAGATCAACAATAAAACATGAACAAATGTGACTAAAACTTAGTAAGGAATATTTTTGAAGACTTAAATTAATACTGAAAACAGCACTGACATCTAGGAACAAAGTCCAAGTTATAAACCAGTTTGCTCTTTCTGTCCTAACTTACAGTTTTGGTGTGACTGACTGGCCCCAGAAGGTGTTGGATAGGTTAGACAGAAAAGCAAGAAGGATGCTTCATGCTCATCAAATGATTTATAAAAATCAGTGCATACCAAGATTGTATATTCCCCGTTCTGAAGAAGGTATGGGCCTCCTTGAAACTGATTACATGTATAGATTTGCAATTGTGGGACTGCATACATATATGTTGACCTCACAAGACCCATACGTAGTGAACATTTTGAAATATGAGGAGAATAGGTCTAAGATGACTTCCCTGCTTAGTTTAGCAGAAGTGCATTGGTGTCAAGTGGGAATGGAAATCAAACCAGAAGTAGACAAAATTCAGGCAGCAGATGAACATGTCAAAAAAACAAAAGAAAGAATATAAGGTGAAGGATCCGATGAGAAGGCAAGAAATGTGGAAAATGCATAAATATAGTTGCAAGTATAGAAAATTCTTGGAACAACCTCATGTTGATTAGGAAGGAGAGGTGAATTTAAACCAAAAGATGAAAGGTTAATATTGGCGGCCCACAACAGTGAACTACATGCATGCTGGTTTACAAAATCTATTGAATATGTGGGAGAAACCAACAAATGTAGGTTTTGTAAAACAGAATTGGAAACAGTCGCACATTTTGTTGCTGGTTGTGATATACTAAAGGCAGACGAATTGTATACTGAAATGCATAATAATGTGGCAAGACTCTTGCATTGGGTATTGTTGCAAACATAATACTGAGGTAGCTGTAAAACGTTGGAAACATAATCCATAAACCATCATAGAAAATGATGGTTTATATCACATGGGAATCATCCATTACCAACACTTCAAAAAATGTATGTGAGAAAACCAGATATAGTAGTCCATGAAAAAAAAAAAACAAAAGTATTACTGAAATTGCTACACCCAGTGCCTACCTACAGAGACACACAAAGTCATAAAATGCCAGGATTTGTAGGCAGAAATGAGGGCAATGTGGAAGAAATATACCCAGACAGTTCCAATAATACTAGGAGCAACAGGTCTTATAAAAAATAATTTAACCCGAAGTCTCAAAACAACCCACTAAAGTGTAGTGGGTCTAAAAACAAAACAGTGTAAGAAACTTCTCTGTGTGGAAGATTTTCAGTCCATATATTTCTAGTTAATCACTGCATATTAATCAGATCAGACAATAGTAGTAGAAGTAGCGAACGTAAACTTGTCAAGTCAAAAAGTAATAATAGAAAATATATAATTCTACAGCATTACTAAGTATTCAAAAGTAATCCAAGCAAGGCAGGCAGTCTGTTTCCAGTCGAATTTCGAATGTCCACTTTGAATTATAGCTTTCTGTTTGTGGTATGTATATGAGCCTTAACTGTGTAGCTCTAACATATCCCTTCAAATCAGATAATCCTAAACCACCTTGTTCTATTGGAAGGATCAGCTTATTCCACTTGACCCTTGCCCTCTTCTGTTCCAGGATAAAATCTTTCAACGCCACAACTTTTCCTCTGGTTGATAGAAATATGCATGATCTACATAAAAACCTAAAGGGGCTAAAAACATTTTCACTGTTTGTATCTTGCTATCCATATTCATAAACAACATCTTCCAGTTTCTCACCTTTGTATTATCTTTTGTTTAGCCTCTTCCCACATATCCTTAGCTGCTATAACAGAATCCCTTTTAAACACACTCCTAAATACTTCATTTTATCATGCCCCATAAATACGGATATTGCGGAACCAATTAATGTGTGGGTACATAATTTACAACTATAGCCTTTGTTTTGTTTTCATTAATTTTATATCCTTAAAAGACCTAAAACTATCCAAGAACATTCCACAACACACTGAGATGTCCTTTTCTGGTTTTATCAGGTATTAAATAATATAATCTGCAAATAAAACAAACTTTTATGTGATTACCACACCAATTATATCAATGAATTTCTAAGTCCCTTATTTTCTTCACCAATGGCTGAAAATATAATGCAAGTAACAAAGGGGAAAGATGATACCCTTGCCTGGTTCCTCTGTTTAGACACAACTTATCAGAGAGGAACCATCCCACTTCATTTTTTGCCTCTGATCCCTCATATATCTTCCTAATCAACCTTATTATTGTATCAGGGAATGTAAATGTTTCCATTGCCCTACTCATAAAATCCAAGCTTTCTCTGTCAAATGCTTTCTTTGTATCAGAAACCACCATCAACTGCTCTATTTTCTTACACTCTGCTTCCCTCTGGATCATCGTTATTCTATTAATGTTGTCAAATTCAAATGTTTGCCTCCCTCCCACAAAACAACATTGATCCATATCTATCAGTTCTGGCAACATCTTTGCCATTCTCTTATTTATTATAGACATAAACAATTTATAATCATGATTTAAAATTGAAATAGACCTATATGAAGCTGGATCTGATGGGTCTTTAATGTCTTTCGGTACTATAACCGCCACACATTTCTTCTAGGATGTTTATGCTTCCCCTCCTTTTAAAATAACATTGAACAGAACCTTCCAGATATAACTTTCTTCCCTTCCAGCTTCCAAACTTCCATAAGAATTATTTCTATTCCTGGAGACTTTCCTGCAGATTGATTATACATCATGGTTTTTATCTCTCCTCCTCCTAAGTATTGTTGAGCCTCATCTACCTCTAACCTTGGCATGCCTAAGTCTTCCATAAATATTTCCATTTCTGCTTTTGCTTAGTTTCCACATTTCTCTGCTTTACACACATTTTCATAAAATTTCTGAAATATCTCTAATGCCTCCATAGGATGTCTGGTTATTTTTCTTGTTATAGGCTCACTGAATTTGGCAATAACCCTTTGTACTTTTTATTGCCTAAGTCATTGTGCTAAAACATTAAAAAAAAAAAACAGCTGCTTAACAGCAGTATTTCTAAAATCATACATATTAGCCATAAACTCCCTTATTTTCTCTTTAGTACTCTGCAATTGTGCCCCTTCTTGTTCTGTGAGATCCCCCATTCTCAGTACTTTAACTTTTGTCAGCCCCTGTAAATAATTCTTGTTACTTCTTAACAATATCTTTTTTCTTTTATTCATACCATTTTAAAATCCACTTTCATTTTATCCCACTCACTAGCTATAACTTCTGAAGAAATTTCTGTCTTCCCTAATAACTCTCAAATGATTTCCACTCCCCATTCCTTAAACTCTTCTCTTTTTAGCAGGTAGGTGGGGAAGCACCAATGTCTCATTTGTACTTCACTACCCTGCATTTTTATCCTAGTTGTTAGTGGCAGATGATCTGAAATAATTATTGCATGTGTGATGAAACTTTCAATAAAATGTACGTTTCTGTGAAATATGATTTCTGTCTAGTCTAGTAATTGTAACTTGGGGAATAATATGTAAATTCTCTCTGAGATCCTTCCACTGAATTCATGTCTTCCATACCAAATATTTTTATAAATGTCTTCAGAAGTCTATCTTTTTTGTTATACTTCCCTTCTAGGTCCATGAGATACATGCTCACTGTTGCAAATCAAGTTCTAGTCCCCATCTATGAGTAACATTCCCTGCTGAAAGCTGACCCATTCTCCCAAAATTTTGTTAAACTCCAGTTTTAGGTGGAATATAAATGCATGCCAGCGTAATCCTCCACCCTCGTCAGTAGCCACTTACTAACCCCAATCTACTGTTCTCTTTTTCCCTCTTCTGTCATTATTCTAACTCTAACAATTAGTATAAGTACTCCCTTTCCCTCTGGCCTTGATATTCTGCGAAATATCTCCTTCTGAAATCCTTTCTTTACCGCATGCTCATTTATTTCCAAGTATGTCTCCTGTAATATTGCCTTTTGCACTCTGCATTTCTTAATATAATTCAATACTCTTACCTTTCTGTCTATATCTATGAAACCATTAGCATTCCAAAATAGTATGTTTAGTGTAGCCATTATGGTATGAAGTTTTTATTCCCACCTATTATATACAACAGCTTTTTAAATGTTTATTTCATTTGTGCACCTGTTAATGTTTGGTGGGTTGATCCTTTACACAGTTGTTTCTTGTCATCTCCATTTGAACATATGTAACATTTTAGAAGACTTTTTGTTTCAATGAAAACCCTCAAACAAACAAAAAACACCCCCATAACCTATTAAAGTAAAGCAGTCATACAAAACTATGTACATCTACAAATAATGAAGTTTAGCCCTCCAGATAGGAACAATTGTCCCAAAACTGACAGCTGCACCCACAGGCATAAACTAACCCAACAATAAGGTTATCCATGATAAAGCACGTGTTACAGACTGTGCTCCTACTTACACTAATTACTGTCTATTCTTGACTTATCTTTACTCTCCTCTCAAATGTGAAAAACAGCTTACATGTTTAAAAAAACATTAACTTTTAGCATTAAAAAGCACACTGCCCATCTTCAAATAAAATTAAATTATAAATTGTTTAGTAAATGCATTAACGTATATAGCTATCAGAAAAGCTACCATCTCTTATTCATTTCCCAAAAAAAAAAAACAAACTTTGTTTACTGAGCTGCTTGTCCTTGTACCTTTTAATTTTACATTTCTTTCAGTATATAATGTCAAGACCTCTCTATTTACTGCTTTCACCTTTAGCTACCTTTATTTATTTAACATTTGTTTACCAAGACAGTCCGACTGGTCAATAAGTGTCCATTTTCATCAGAGTCCTGGGGAGAAAAACTCCATAAGTTTACAGAGAAAAGAAAATTTTACAAAAGAGACATTACAGAGTAGTAGCATACAGAATGTAGACTTTACAGCCATTTGTATACAATAAGAGGATATTTCCCATTTTGGTTGAAAATACAAGTGTACAACATATACAATGAGAGTAGATAAGAACCTGGTAGAGCATTGCAAGATATTTTACAACTGAATAAGAGTACATAAATGTTTAAGTTTCTGTATATACATTCAAGCAAATATACATGCAAAAGTATATATATATATATATATGGATCTATATATATATATATATATATATATATATATATATATATATATATATATATACACACACATGCACTCATATATAGGTTATTGCTCACACATGGATAGGTATAGTTAGTGTGTGCTGTTTGTGCTGTCCAAGACAGATGGCGTGTAGAAATAGTGAGTAGATGAGGCTTCAGGGGGTCAATTACAGTTGCATAGATGATTGGTGAAGAGGTATGTTTTAAGTAGGCTTTTGAAGGAGGGTGTGGAGTTTTGTAGTCAGGGGGAAGGTTGTAACCTTATTTTCATGGGAAATATAAAAACAGAATGTACTAATACTGAACATTTTTTGCTAAAGGAAAACTATTCCTAACATTGTGGTCTCTCATTAAAAGAGAAACACTTGCTTAAACAAAAAATTATCATTAGATTAAACCAATGGCATAAATCCAGACATTTGCTTATCCAAATTAAAAGAAAATAATTCAGCTTGACAGATATTATATTATATTACATTACATTATATTATATTATTTTCAGTGCACTTTTACGCCCCATCCCCCAGAAGTCCAAGGTTGCAACCCATTGACTCAAACTTGCTTTTGTCCAGTCTTTTTTCTGTTTATACATTGTAATGCCTACATTTCTTGAAACTACATAAAGAAAAAAAATAGTTGTTTACTTAGCATTTTCTTAATGCACAACAATCACTAAAAATGCTTTACTATATGCACTTTATATGATGAAGATGATCCTAGGCCTTAAACATTTGTCCTATATGGACAGACTAAAAAACTCCAACTATTCTCTGTCTCATATCGCCTACTTAGAGGTGATCTCTGCTTGACTTACAAAGCCATGTCTGTCCCAGCTACATCTAAAGAAATCCCAATCCCTCTGCACCACACACTCCAGAGACCTCAACCTCACTACCACAATCAACAGTACATGCTGGAGGAACAGGTTCATAACCCAGAGACTGCCCATGCTATGGAACAGACTTCTCATACATGTCAAGCAGAGCACCTCACTGGCCCTCTTCAAGAGAAATCTTGATGAGTAGATGGGAAATAGAAAATTCACCCCAGGGATCACTCCAGTGGCTTTACTCAACAGAGGCATTGGGAATTAAGCAAAAAATGTTTCTTTTGCTGGAACTGCGACTGCTAATAGGGTTCCAAACAAAGAGGTTTCTAATGGAACTGCTAGCTCTACTTGTATAAATGTGGACTTTCAAAATGATGACTCGAATAAGGGAAGGAATGGGAGAAATGGAAGGAAGGGGCGAAATCGATTTAAATGAAGGTTTGTCCACAGTGACTTTTGAAGTGCAATCTTTACAATGTGTTAATTTATCTAATTTAACTGTGAGCAATGACATGTTAAAAGTTTTATATAAGGGAAGTAAGTTTGTTCCTACCTTCTTCCCTTCGTTAGCTGATGTTTATTTTGAAGTTAAACGTTTTATCAGGAAGTTATTGCTCAGGGTTTATTTTGCAAGAAAGGATGAATTAAATGTGCCTATTTTTGCTATTGATCAAGAGCTTGAACTTTCAAGTGATTCTGAAATAGATGAAAGTTTATTAAATCTATCTATTTATAACTATGAATTTGATGAATCTAACACTAGTGTTGATATGCCAATTGTTGAAAATGCTGAAAATGTTAGCTTCTTTACTGGTTATGGTAAATTAGCGATGCCTGTACTCAAAAATGTTAACAATACCTTCACACCATATATTTCTGTGCCTGCCATTTCCACTTTCCAGAAAATTCTTTTCAAAGAAATAGAAATATCCTTTAGGGATTTTTGTAAAGAAAAAAGTGCTTTAATTTGAATAAAGATGAATGGCAGGCTTTAAAAGATTTAAAGAAGCTTAAAAATGATTACATCTTTAAATGTGCCGATAAAGGTGGAAATTGGGTCATAATGGATAAAGTAAAATATTGTAACATGGTAAATAAATTGTTGTTGAATTCTGAAGAATATAAGAAGCTGGATAGTGACCCCTTAGAATCATTTAATGATGAGCTGTTATTTTTATTGGAAAAAGGTGAACGCTTAGGGTTCTTTACGCATACTGATGTTAAGAAATTATATATACGAAAACCAACAGTGCCTATTCTATATGCATTACCTAAGATTCATAAAAGCTTAGTAGAGCCTCCGGGTAGGCCTATTATATCTGGGGTGGGCTCCTTTTTGGAAAATGTCAATCTTTTTTTGGATTTTCAGTTAAAGACCTATTTGAACAAGGTAGCAGCTCACATTTTGAACACACAGGAACTTATTAATAACATTTCGGATATAGTTTGAAGTTATGACTACTATTGGGTCACTGTCGACGTAAAGTCCCTATACACTAAAATCAACATAAAATGGGGACTTGAGTCCATATGTAATATGTTGGGTGAGGGACCTAGAACTAGCTTCTTTATTAGTTTGTTGGAATTTTGCTTAACCCATAGTTATTTTCTTTTTAATACTGAATATTTTTTACAAGTGAAAGGCACTGCAATGGGTGCAGCATATGCACCATCCTATGCTATTATTTATATGGATTCTTTTGAGAAGAAATTTATTTACTCAACTGATTTCTTCAAGAAAAATGTGATCCTATACAAGCGTTTTATAGATGATTTAATTTTCATCTGTAAAGGGGATGTGTCTGAATTTTTGGATTTTTTTGAGATATTTAATAATAATGAACATAATTTACAGTTTTCGTATGAGGTTAATAGAAGTGAAATTAATTTTCTTGATTTGACTTTATTTGAAAAAGAAAATAAAATACAATTCAGACCTTTTAGAAAAGAAACATATGTAAACATGTTCTTATATGCTACAAGTATGCATCCCCCACATTTACTAAATGCTTTACCACATGGGGAATTCAAAAGAATTCGGGATCATACTAGTATAAAAGAAGATATAGATAAGGAATTGCATTCAGTGCTCTTGAGATTATTGGAAAGAGCATATGATTATGACCATCTGTTAAGATGTCGGGATGGCATAATCAATAAGACCTTGGTAACATCTGATAGAATGAGTAATGTGAAATATTCAGTTAATGTGAAAGACAATGTTGTGAAATTATTCTTTGTAACCAAATTTACTGCTTTTTCTGAGAAATTGGTTTCATTAATTAAAAAATGTTGGTATTTAGTTTGTGAGGATGATACTATAGGTGAGCTATTTCCAAACAATGTTAATTTTTCCTTTAAGAGGGGAAAAAATCTTAAGGAAATATTAAATAACAATTTATTACGTTATGATAGGACAATTTCCGCCAGGGTAGGCACTTTTGCATGTGGTTCATGCAGTGTGTGTAATAGGGTTATTAATGTGGAACTTATTAACAATAAACGCCACATTTTAAAGCATTTTTTCAACTGCAAGTCTACTAGTGTAGTGTACATATTGGGTTGCTCTTGTACCGATATTTGGTACATAGGACAAACTAAAAGGATGGTAAGAATTAGGATTTTGGAACATCTAAAGGATATAAGAAATTTGAATTCTTCTAGTCCGGTTGCAAAACATTTCATTGATACTCATGGTGGTTGTGCTGATAGTTTAAAATTTAGTATACTAGGAAAACCTTTTATTTCAAGGGGAGATGATCTTATAGGAAAATTGTTAGAATTAGAAACAAGAAGGATACTGAAATTTAATACATTAAAACCATTTGGCTTAAATCAGGAATTAGGTACATAAAAATAATACAAAAAATAAATAAAAAATAAAAAATATATAAAAAAAATACATATATTTAAAATAAAAAGATTTATGTTTAAGATATATATTAGAATATTGAATTGTTTAAAATATTATAATATATATGATATTTATCTATTTATTTATTTTTATTCATTCCTGTGTTTATTTATTTATTTATTTATTGTTGAATGTGTTAAACTTGTTAATAAACATACAGCTGAATTTATTATGATTAAGTATATATAGAAGATATATTATTATATATTTATCCAAAGATATATGTAAAGGTCACTTTAACTTGAATTTATTTTCTTTATTGAATTAATTCTGTAAATTGATTAATTGATCAAGTGGTATATAATGACTGTGTCTTGATCAAACAAACTGTGATCCTTGAAGGTGAACTGCCGAGGTACCAGATCGTTGGAAAATTAAAAGAATTCACTGGTGGAATAATGGCTGTCGTGGTGTGTATTTTGCAGAATTGCTGAACTTTCGTGTGTTTTTGCTGCATTGGGAACTAAGGTCTGGTGATGCTGGGGTAATCCTATGGGCTAGGCTTGTAAAGGCCCCAGGGCCATTAGCCTAGTACACACCTATGAAATGCTTTATACAAATAGTATCAAGAACAAAATTTGTTTTACTTACAGTTACTTTCTCTTTTTCTCTCTCTTTTTTAGTGTCTTTCTAAACATCAGTGACATCAAGTGGGGTACATGTCCTTCAGTCCACAACAAGTTTAACAAAGTCAACCAAAATCCAATCTTTCTTAGTTTTTTTTTTCTTGTTAAGCCATACTTCACAAATGTGAATGATGCTTTATAGTCTCACATTTAGTCACTAATTTCAGTGTTGTTGGTCTTTTTCTTGCTCATCTCAGTCTCACAGTACCAGACTCTGGTTCAAGTCCAAGGTACTTCCAATTATTCTAGTCAACTACTGCTGTTTTTTCATTTTCTTAAGTTTTTTTCCCTTGGAATATTGGAAAAGTTTTCACTGGCAAAGTCTCATTATGACATTTATTATCAAAAGAACGAAAAACAATTTCCCCTTCTGTTTGGTGGCTCACTTTTCATTCAACAAATGTTCACACTTCCTCTTTAGCCTGTTCTGCATCAAAAATGACTTTGATCTTCCAGGAAATAATATTCAGAAGACAGCTAGGTACACCTGGATGAACCTCACACTGGCCTCTCAACATTCCCTGGTGACTTAGATAAATTTGCTTCTCTTCTGCCTAGTGTACACCGAATAATAATTTTCCACAAATACTCTTCTGACTCCATTTATTAATATGTTGCCCCTTTTGCCACAGGTCTTGGTTGCTTTCTTGTGGCTAGGTTTGAGGCATACACACAATGTGTCCTTTCAGTTAACAAATCCTGCTGTGGAATACCAGTCCAGTTACTTACTTGTGCATTCATAAAATTATTGCACTCTGTTCCTTCCAGTTTCTCTGGTACAGCAGAAAATCTCAGAGTTTCTCTGTGTGCTCTGTCCTCTAACTCTACCATTTTGTGAGACATCACTGCTTAAACAGTGTCATAATCAGCCAGCCTTTTCTTCATTTTGACCTCCGATTTTTGCAGTTTTCAGTTCGTCTAAATAGCTGTTTAATGCTTCTTCCATTTTCCAGCATTTTGTTATTTGAGTTGATATACATCTTCAATGTTTCATTTATTCTAATAAACTCTGAGCACATTTGACTTTTTTTTCCCTCTAAATTACTGGAAGCCATCTCTTGAAGCAAAACTAGAACTGAACTGTTTTTTGCTGAACAGCTTCAGGATTCTTCCCAGTCAGTGTTTTCTCTTCAACTTTTATAGTTGAATTTCTTTTAGGATGATTTTCTTCTTTACTGGCATCCAGGCAGTGTACTTACTACTCAGTAACATAATTTTGCCCGAACAGGCAGAATTACTAGCCCTTATCTATCAGTTTCTTTTTTCACACTGTGAGAGCTGAAATTAATATTGGAAAGCTCCTGGAAATGAACATTTCTAGCACCATACATGCTCCAAGAGCATTAAAATCTACCCATACAAACAGATAATAGACCCTGTAATCTTACAGAAAACAATTCTTATATAAGGCAAGTAGGCAGGGTATAAACAGGCCTTTTTTCCTCTCCCATTGTTACCAACTGCTGCTATCCTGTTGCAGGTCTGCTAGTGCAGGAAAACATTCCCTCCTTTTTTCTCTGATATGGAATGTGTTTTACATAGCCAGCATAGACAGCACCATTTATGGTCAGATAGCTTTGTCAGGTTTAATCCTGCAGCCTAACAGCAAGAGGGTTCCTCTACTCTCTTCTGAAAATGGAATGAGAATCTTTGCACAATGATCCCCAAAGCCCTCCAGTTATGTGCTTGGGGAAGATGAAGGAACTGTTCTCCTGTGGTCCGCATATAAGTTAAATTACATCTTCTAGCACTTTCTTTTTGGGGGGGGGGTCTTTATCAAAATGACTTACACTACAGAAAGTCTTCCTGTTGGTGTGAATCTGTGACTCAGACAGAGTTAACAGTACTTAAACCATCAAACTAAATAAAAAGCACAGTGTTACTGACATTTAGTTTTGACTGAAAATGTCAGTGTCAGTACTGTGTACTCCTACAAGGAACTGGAAAGATGTATTAAGCTAATTAAGCACAGTCTTTTAAAGATACTACATATTACATATCTAAGTTTGCACTGTCATCAAGCATTTTCAACTGCATGCATACAGCTGTGCTCACAATAAATATAACTTCTATTTTTTATCAGAGTTAAAGCTCATGTGGACAAGTCAAGTGACATATAATTATTAGGACCATATGTGAACAGTGTATGATAATTATCACTTCTACAACTATTAATGTTAATTTCTGCTTATGTAATTCTGCTTATTTAACTGCTTTCTAATAATTCTGCAGACGCCTTAGTATTATTCATACAGGACTTTCATGGATAATTTTCACTTGTGGATTCACTCTCTGAGCGAGAAACCAACATTTTGGCAATTTAGCAGATCAGATTAAGTCTATGATCATCCAATAAGCTTCATTCTATAGTCATGAGTTTGATTCACTCAGTCTGCCTGTGGGATTCTTAAGTCAGTGTAGCTAGTACATTTACATGGTTAGAAATAAAATAAAATGAAATAAAATACAAAGCCAATGTTTGGAAAAACAGGGTGCATCATATGCTCAAAGTTTCTCATTGTGACTTCCTGAAAGACACACTTGTAATGAGTGCTGTTACAGGAAGGAGTTAGAAAGAGATTTAAGGAATCTAAGAAATACCACAGACTTATTTCACTTGATGGAAATACAAACACAGACCAATGCAGTTCTGATCCTGGCATTAGCAGTAAATGGGACAAAGCTGGTTGTTGGCAGTGATGAATCCTGGAAATAGTAAGATATGTTAAACACAAATATAAAGGTCTCAAAAGTACAAGTTGTGGACAGAGGAGTAAACTTAAATAAGACAAGAGGTGATAAGAAAAAAATATTTTAAAGAAGGGGATAAAGGAAATAATGATTAGAAGAAGAAAAGGGGTACAAGAATAAAGAAATGCAAAGTGTCACAATTAACATAAAAAGGACTGTAACTGTGGTCATCTAACAGGAAGGTCAGACTCAGATGTCAAATAAGATGCTGGACAACAGACCCAGTGAAGACCATGATAAAGACTCAAACAAAAGTAAAGTTATCACTATAGAATCTGACACCATTCAAAAAAAGATTTAGTGGAGAGTACAATGAAAGAGAAAACTAGAAGCAATGATTACCTAATCTTATTTCTAGGTATTGGCAGATATCTGACAACAGAAAAAAGGAGTCAGCGACTATCAACTCTCACCAAGAAGCAAGGGATATCTGTTGGGCATTACAGCAGTTTTGTAACAGTAGAGTGAGACAACACAAATCAGATAAGGTGGTGCTGTGTGTTTAAGAATAAATAATTTATTGAACAACAGTGAGATATCTGCCTGAACAATACCATGTGAATCACATCGGGTTTTAAAGAACATTGTATCAAAGTTTGTGGTCTCTACAGTTACCCTATCCAAAGATATTAACCTAAAATATCATGAAAGAATATTTATTTGAAGAGCATTTCATAGTCGACAAACAAGAATACACCAAAAATTGGTAATGGAATTTATTCAGGAAAATGCAAAATTTGTACATCAGGGATACCTTGTATATGTCAAAAGGAAGTTCTAGAAGCCTAGCTAGAAATAGTCAGTAATATGTGTACAGAAAAAAGTTTTTTAGGAGCTGAAACAGGGGTTACAACTCCAGAAAAGATAAAATAAGAGTGACTTACTTATACAATAACAGGAAGCTTCCTAAAATGAAAGTCTGAATTGTAGATTAGATCAGATGTAAGATATAACATTGATACAACTGGCACTGAAATACACAGCCATAAAACTTGACTAATGAAATCTCAAACTGTCAAGCACCTGGTCTGAAACACTCAGTATTATATATAAATATTCTAGAATGCAGCTACAGCTGCATCAAGGGGTTTATCAACAGTTGTGCAGGGAGGCTGATTTCCCTTCCTCAGACTCCATCCCCGACATGGGGGGGGGGGCGCTGTGTCTCCACACTTTCATTAACTGTACAGACAAAATCAACGTTGTAATTACATAGTGGTTTTACAACAAGAGACAGTGACCCTCGATTTGATATATGTAGTTACTGTAGGTATTGGGGAGAGAAGTAGTACCTTGAAGAAATGCATTTCTATTAAGATTTATTATTATGATTCCCTGTTATTGGAAAATAAATTGCTTTCTACATATGACACAAATGAATGATGTTCACTGTTTCCAAATGTCTTATTATAGTTAGTTTTCTCTTTCAGTTTTAAATAGGGTTAATACATATTTTTCTAGCAGTTTTTTCACCATGTCATGTATGCTACATCACTGACTAAATTACAGGCTGCATATTTTAGCTGAGGGTAATATTCCTATATGCTGGAGTGTTATTACCACATTTTGTTATTCTTGTACAACTTTAGGCATACATGTGAAACAGAACTTGCTTTCTAAAATGCAATTAGGTAACTCTGTTCTAGGTATGTATGTATGCAGCATTAATGCTAATGAGCAGGCCATAGTGATTACCAAGTTATGTGCTCTCTTGCTTGTGGAAAATTAGTTGGAATATGGACCTTGTGGAGATTAGCACTGTTTAAACTCTAAATTGTCTGAGAGATGCTTAGAAAAAAAATTACTCACTTGAGTGCAGTGAGTATGCCTACCTATACCCTTGATGGTATCAGACAGTAGTGAAGCATCTGACAGAAATGACCAAATACATTTGTAGAAATGCAGGAATACATTTGCTGCCAAGAGACTGCATATGAAAGTAAGGAATTACAGTAGTGTAATTCTTTGTGGGAATATGCTTCAGCTGCAACTATATTTTCATAATGCAAGAAACTTTTCAGAAAACTGAAAGCTCTGGATCCAGAAATCTCATGTACTCTTACTACAAATAGATTACCTAAAATGTCTGAAAAGATATAATATGCTGCACGCCTACAAGTTGCTAGGGTAGAAGTTATTCATTTTTTTAATCTTGTTGACTCTTCTTAAAGAAGAAAATGGCAAAAGCAGCAACACTTGGAGATAAATTCAGTGATTATTGCTAACTGACAAATATGTCTTCTCTGCATAAGGTTCTACAAAGATTTATAAGCACATACATTTCTAAGCAAAAGAGAGCCAAAGACTGGAGATGAGGAAATGTGTGATTCTTTAATAAAGGACATAATTTGCGGTTAAAGAAATGAAAATACAGCTGACAGGCTATTAAGAGAAACAGATATGACCTGATAAAAAGCTGCGGGTAAATGCAGAACAAGTGGAATTACTAGTTTATAGTTGAAATATTAACTGTGAAAATGTGTATATGATAAAATGAAAGTCAAATAAGACAAACATGCAAAAGTAAAAGCAGAGTGACAAAGATGAAGTCTAGAATAAAACAGTTATTCATGCAATTGCACTCCTGTGGCTATAAACATTAGAGAAAACACTGTGCAACTCTGTCTTGAAAAATCTGTGATAGATACAGGTATATTGCACAGATATGTAAATGAAAAACAAGTTTGCTCAAAGAATGTGCATGCTATTAAACAAACATATGAAAATAAACTATTTATTGGTTTTGTGGAAGAGAAAGGTTTGATATAGTGAAGTCTGAAAATGCATCTAACACACTGAGACATGAATGGAAGCTAACACCGAACAGCCAATACTTTTCCAGCAATAATCTCCTTTTATTTCAAAGACCTGGTACCTCGGCAATTCGCCTTCAAAGGATCACAACTCAATGCAGCACAATGGCAGTTTTTATATGCATTAATTGAATCAATCAATCAATTAATCATGTAATTAATTCCAAAAAAGGAGGGAAAAACTTGTGTACATATTTAAAGTGATCTCACAATAATTTCTGAATAAATATTCATATAAATTATATACATTTTTAAATATACCAATTATATTATTTTATTAATAATTTCATATATAAATATAAACATATTATTCTATTTTCTTAATTTGATTACCAAAAGTATTTACTAATATAATATATAATTCATCAAATACCTAATTCTAAATTAAGACCAAAAGGTTTTAAAGTATTGAACTTCAAAATCATCCTCGTTTCTAGCTCCAACAATCTATCACAAATGTGAATGCAAATGAAAATGTTCCTAATTCAAATGAAACTCATGATGAAGTATCTAATGAAATTGATTTTGATGAAAGCTTAATGAATTTATCTGTATATAATTATGAATATGATGAATTTGACTGTTCTTTTGAAGAAGGTGATGACTGTTTAACTTGTCCTAATACTGATATTAGTTCTAATGTCAATTATCTGACAGGATATGGCAAGTTAATGATGCCAAAATTTAGAAATGTTAGAAGCAAATTTACACCTACTATTTCTATACCAGCTATTTCAGTTTTTCAAAAGGTACTTCTAAAAGAGACAGAGTTAATGTTTAAAGAATTTTGTAGAGAGAAAAAACAATTCAATTTAAGCAAAGAAGAATGGCAGGCCTTAAAAAATCTTAAAAAATTGAAAACCGATTATATATTTAAATGTGCTGATAAAGGGGGTAATTGGGTTATTTTGAATAGACCTGATTATTGTAGGATGGTTAACAAATTGCTCTGCAATAGTGAAGAATACACTAAACTTGATGGGGATCCTTTAAAATCTTACAATGAAGAATTGTTATTTTTTTTGGAAAGGGGAGAACGACTAGGATTTTTCTTGTATACTGATGTTAAGAAAATGTATATTAAAGACCCTCTTACACCAATATTATATGCTCTGCCTAAGATCCATAAAGACCTAATTGAGCCCCCTGGTAGGCCTATAGTATCAGGGATAGGCTCTTTTTTGGAGAATGTTAATGTCTTTTTGGACTTTCAGTTAAAAGTTTATCTCAACAGGGTTAGTGCTCACATCAGTAACACTCAAGATTTGATTAATGAAGTATCCAAAATTTCTTGGAACAGTGACTTCTATTGGGTGACTATTGATGTTAAGTCTTTATATACAAACATTAACATCAGGTGGGGACTTGAAGCCATTCATAATATGTTAGGTGAAGGTCCTAGGACTAGTTTTTTGATTTCTTTATTGGAATTTTGTTTGACTCATAATTACTTTGTGTTCAATGATGAGTATTTTCTACAAACTAAGGGGACTGCTATGGGAGCTGCTTATGCTCCCACATATGCTGTGATATATATGGACTCCTTTGAAAAAAAGTTTATTTACCCCACAGATTTTTTTAAACACAGAGTTATTTTGTACAAACGTTTCATTGATGACTTAATTTTTATATGTAAAGGGGATGTATTAGAATTTTGTGAATTTTTTGAATCTTTGAACACAAATGAACATAATCTCTCATTTTCGTATGAGATGAATAGAAATCAAATTAATTTTTTGGATCTGACCCTATTTGAAAGAAATAATATCATTGAATTTAGACCCTACAGGAAAAGTAAGTCAGTGAATATGTTTTTGCATGCTACCAGCATGCATCCCCCCTATTTGTTGAGAGCTTTGCCTCATGGAGAATTCAAAAGAATATATCAGCATACTAGTATAGAATCTGAGTTGGATTATGAGTTAAATGAGGTATTTCTAAGATTAATTGAAAGAGGGTATGAAAAAAAGCAATTATTCAAAAGTATGAATAATGTTATGAATAAGCATAAAACATTCATAAAGTTTGAAATGGATGTTTTAGATCCAACAAAAAAAAGACAGAGATGTGGAAGAGATATTTTTCGTGACTAGGTACACAGCTTTTTCTGAAAAATTTGTTTCTTTAATCAAAAGATTTTGGTACCTGGTTAGCGAGGATGATTCTATAGGTGAGCTCTTTCCACATCACATAACATTTTCATACAAAAAGGGAAAGAATTTAAAAGAAATATTAAATAATAACCTCTTAATAAAAAGAACCTCTTATACTATTAATGTGGGATCATTTAGATATGGTTCTTGCAGTTTATGTGATAGAATAATTAATGTCAGGTCTATTAATAATGTTAACCATAACCCCAAGCACTATTTTAATTGTAAATCTATTGGCGTTGTATATATACTTACTTGCAGTTGTAATAACATATGGTATATTGGACAAACCAAAAGAATGGTCAGAGTTAGAATTCTAGAGCATTTAAGGGACATTCGGAATTTAAATCTATCTAGTCCAGTTGCTAAACACTTCTTTGAAGCTCATGAGGGGAAATCGGATAGTTTAAAATTCAGCATTTTGGGTAAGCCTTTTTGTTGCAAAGGTGATAATATTTGTGATAGATTGTTGGAGCTAGAAACGAGGATGATTTTGAAGTTCAATACTTTAAAACCTTTTGGTCTTAATTTAGAATTAGGTATTTGATGAATTATATATTATATTAGTAAATACTTTTGGTAATCAAATTAAGAAAATAGAATAATATGTTTATATTTATATATGAAATTATTAATAAAATAATATAATTGGTATATTTAAAAATGTATATAATTTATATGAATATTTATTCAGAAATTATTGTGAGATCACTTTAAATATGTACACAAGTTTTTCCCTCCTTTTTTGGAATTAATTACATGATTAATTGATTGATTGATTCAATTAATGCATATAAAAACTGCCATTGTGCTGCATTGAGTTGTGATCCTTTGAAGGCGAATTGCCGAGGTACCAGGTCTTTGAAATAAAAGGAGATTATTGCTGGAAAAGTATTGGCTGTTCGGTGTGTTACCTGTTTACTTACTATTGTGCTTTTCGTATCGTTTGCTTTATATGAATGGAAGCTAGACTGTTAGAAGAAATATTAAAAATTAATGGATAGGGGACTTCCAAGATGGCTGCATATTGGGTAACAGCTTAATTCTGTCTCTCCTAGTCTAAAAACAGACACTTAGCAGAGAAAGATAGTGGACCTAGACTTCTGGGTAAAATTCAGTAACTGACTAGTAAGTGCACTGCCTAGATGCCAGGAAAAAAGAAATATAAATGACTGGGAGGAAAGTCAGTTACAAAAGTTGAGGAAAAAACACAGACTGGGAAAAGCACTGCAGTTGTTAAGAAAGAAGGCGTGCAAGTTTCAGACATGATTTCCAGTAACCTAGAAGAAAGAATAAAGCAACTGTACACATATGTGGTTAAAATAAATGAAACACTGATGGAGTATATCAACACAAACAATAAAAAGCTGGAACAAATGGAAGAAGTTTTGAACAGATATTCAGATAATGTGACAGAACTGCAAAACACAGAGGTTGAAATGAAGAAAAGGCTGTCTGAATATGAGACTGCACAAGAAGAGTGTTTCAAAAAATAATACAATTAGAGGACAGAGCACTGAGGAAAAACCTTAGATTTTCTGCTGTACCAGAGAGGCTGGAAGGAACAGACTGCATTGATTGTATGAAAGTACAAATAAGAAACTGGACTGGTATTCCACAACAAGAATTGTTAATTGAAAAGGCACATCATGTGTATGCTCCAAACCTGACTGAGAAAATGTCCTAGAACTTTAATAGTAAAAATACAATTTTATCAGCACAAGGAGTTGATTTTGACAAAAATTGGGCAGAAGGACAAAGTCCTAAAAGTGGGAGACAGCAGAGTGTTTGTGGAGAATGACCACTCATTGCACACCAGGCACAAGAGGAATACATTTATTCCAGTAAATAGGGCATACAAAAAACAGGTGTGAGTTTCAAATTGCTGTATCTAGCTACCCTCAAAATATTTTTTCCTGGAGGAATAAAATCATTCTTTGATGAAGTACGTGCTAAGGAAGAAATACAAAAGTTTGTCTAACAACAAGTAAGCTGTGAAACAGAAGGAGATGCTGCTTCTTGTTCTTCTGGTAATAAAGACCACAGAGAGACTGTGCTAGTGAAATCTTTCCCAGTGTTTGAATGGAAAATGATTGAGAGCAAGAAAAAAGCACAGTAGTTGACTAGAAGAATTGAGAGTGCATTGGATATGAAGCAGAGACATGGTTTGAGAGATGGAGATGAACAGGAATAGAAGAAAAGAATCTGGAAATATTGAATTTTCTTGGACTTCATCAGACTTGTAGAGAATGCTAAAGCATATGCCCTACTTCATGACATAAACATTTGTTGACTAAAATCAGTAACCTGGAAACTGACAAATGTGGGATTACAAATTAATAATTACATTTGTGAAACAGGAGAGAACAAGAAAATCTGGAAATATTGGATTTGTTTGGACTTTGTTAAACTTGTAGGGGACTCTAAAGCATATGCCCCACTTCATGTCATTAATGTATGCAAAACTACTTAGGAGGCAGAAGAGGATGGAGAGAGTTAACTGTAAGTAAAGCATTTTTTTCTTAACAGTATTACTTAAGTGGTGCTTGATTTTCTCTGCATGTTAGAAAGTACGTTTTTTTTTCTGTTATCTTTAAGTGTAATGGGGACACTAATGTAAATAGGTGCTTCTGTTTATTCTTTTTGTTTCTTTCTCCCTGCTTCTCTCTTTCTCCTTGTTTAGTTTTAATAAATGTAGGCAATGCAATCTAAAAAACAAAAACGGGGATCTGGTTAAAAGAGCATGACAAAAGAAACATTAGTGTGCTTTTTCTCATTCTTGTATAGGGGAATGACAGTGTCAGCTTTATATAGTAAAAGGTTTTGACAAAAAACAAGTAAATGAAAAAGCATACTGAATATCACACAAAAAAACTGTTATACATAAAAGGCAGGAACAATAATCCCTGAAGAATATGATTCTTTCTATAATGTCTTTAAACATTAATGGTCTCACAGATAAATCCAAAAAAGAAAGAGTAGTGACCTATATTAAAAAATGTAGAGTGCAAATAGCTGTGCTACAGGAGACACTTGGAAATAACTGAACATGTGAATTTGATAAACAAATGTTTTCAGGATGGTTATTCAGCAGAATACCTGGGGCAAAGGAAACAGGAGTACTTACATTATTTGTAAGAGGAGCTCCAATAATAATAGAAGAGGAAAAAAAAAGACAATAACGGAAGATTTGTAGTACTAAGGGGCTACTGGCAAGGGAGGAGGATTATACTGGCATATATTTATATTCCACCTAAAATTTTTATAATAGAGCTAAAGTAAATTCTGGGAGAAATAATCAACTTTGAGCAAGGAATATTACTTATAGGTGGGGACTGGAATTTGATTTGCAACAGTGAAGATGTGTCTGGGGGGCCCAGAAAGGGAAATATAACAAATGAGAGTAGATTTTTTAAAGAAGAGTTTATGAGAATATTTGGCATAGAAGATGTGAATTCAGTACTAGGAATTTGGAGTGAATTTACATATTATTCTCCAAGATACAAAAATTGGGCTAGGCTAGACAGAATTTACATTTCACATGAACATGTGCATTTAATTGAAAGTCTTGATATGCAGCTAATAACAATTTCAGATCATGTCCCAATAACTAAAATAAAACCACAGGGTAATGAAATAAAAATGATACACTGGTGCATGTCCACCTATCTGTTTAAAAGAGAGAAATTTAAGAAATGGCTCGTGGAAATTATTCAGGAGCTATTAGAGAAGCTAGAAACTTCTTTTGAAAATATAGCTAGGGAGTGGGACAATTTTAAAATAGAATTTTAAAAATAGGGTGGAAATAAAAGAAAGGAAGACATGGTTAAGAAGTAACAATAATTGTTTAGAGGGACTGACAAATATTAAAGAATCGCAAAATAGGGGGAATCTCACAGAATAAGAAGAGGAGCAACTACAGAATGCTAAACAGAAAATAAGGAACTACCTTGATAATATGCATGAGTTTAGAAAGATTACTGTTAAGCAACTGTTTTTTGATAACTCTAGAACACAAAAACTTTTAGCACAACGACTCAGACAACAGAAAGTAAAAGGGGCTGTCACCAAGTTTAGGGAGCCTATTACGAAGAAGATAACTAGGGATCCTGTAGAAGTATTAGAAATATTTCAGAAGATCTATGAAAGTATGTATAAAGCAGAGAACATGGAAATCAAGAAAAGGTTTGTTTGTGTCTTTCGGCTTTTCGGTTAGGGGTCACCACAGCAGAACTCCGGTCCGCTAATGATTGGTAGTGGATTTTTACGTACCGGGTTACCAGCCCTTACGCACAACCTTCAATGAAGACACGCCCCATTCATGTATGTCTCCACACAGAAGATGCTCTAGCTGAGAATCGAACGGGACAATGTCTTGCTATGAGGCGACAATGCTACCGCAGCACCACCACCACGAAATCAAAGAAAAGGTACAAATGTAAAATTTTATGGAAGAATTAAATATGCCAAAGCTAGAGGGAGAGGAGGCTCAATTACTAACAGGATAGGGAGAGATGAGATAAAAATGGTGATGTATAACCAATCTACAGGAAAGTCCCCAGGATTAGATGGTATTCCTGTGGAAGTTTAAAAGCTAGGAAGGAGAAAACTGACGAAGATCTGTAAGGTTTTGTTTAACAGTATTTTAAGAGGACTAGTACCAACATCCTGGAAGAAAGTGGTAGTAGCTGTAATACCTACAGAGGGTAAAGATCCATCAGATCCAGCTTCATACAGGCCCATTCCAATACTAAATCATGATTATAAAGTGTCTATGTTTATAATGGCTAAAAGAATGTCAAAAGTAATGCCAAAATTGATAGATATGGATCAATGTGATTTTGTGGATGGGAGACAAACATTTTACAACATAAACAGAACAGTGATGATCTAGAGGGAAGCAGAATGCAAGAAGATACCACTGTTGCTGGTGGGTCTTGATGCAGAGAAAGCATTTGACAGAATAAGCAGAGATTTTATGAGCAGAGCAATGGATGTATTTGCATTCCCTGATAAAATTATAAGGTTGATTAGGAGGATATATGAAGGATTGGAGGCAAAAATTAAAGTGGGTAGGGTCCTCTCTCTGGTAATCTCTGCTTAAGCAGACAAACCAGGCAGGGGTGTACTCTCTCCCCTTTGTTACTTGCATTATAGTTCATTTATAGAACAATAGTTCTCAAATATTGTCTTATTTTTCTGTATTTGATCTTAGTTCATTCCCCACTAAATAACTCTGCACACAATATTTTTTTCTCTCAAATATTCAAATATTGTTATTATCTGTATTTGATCACAGCTTACTTTTTTATATTAATATTGTATAAGTTTCTGTCTATGCTTGGAGCTTTTCTCCCCGGGCCTCTACTGAAAATGGACATGTGTCCAGTTGGACTAGCCCGGTCAACAAATGTAAATAAATAAAATAAATAAATAAATATTTAGAACCAATGGCAAAGAAAATAAGAGGCTCAGGAATTCAAGGATATAATTGGTATGGTAGTCAAGAAAAGCTGGCTGTATTTGCAGATGACATTATTTTATACCTGACGAAACCAGAAAGAGCCATTACAGTGTTGTGGAACATATTGAGACAGTTTCAAACCTGTTCAGGATACAAAATTAATAAAGCAAAAACAAAACAGTAGCAGTAAATTATGTACTCGTATATGAACTGGTTCAGCAATATCTATATTTATGGGGACATGATAAAATGAAGTATTTAGGAGTATGGATTAAAATGATACTGGTGTGGCAGCTAAGGATATGTGGGAAGAGACTAAACAAAACATAATACAAAAACTGATGAAATGGAAGCTTTGTTATATGGATATTGATAGTAAGATACATTCAGTTAAAATGTTTTTAGACCTTTTAGTTTTATGCACTGGTCAGGCATATTTTTATCAACCAGAGGAGAAGTTGTGGATAGCAATTAATAAAGAGCTGAAGGAATTTATCTGGGAGTGGAAGATAGCAAGAGTCAAGAGGATAAGCTTAGTCTTCCAATAGAACAGGTCTGATTGGATTACTTGAGTTGAAGGGATATTTCAGAGCAACACAGTTAAGAAAACTATAATTCAAAGTGGAAAGAGATGATGATGAAACAGAGGGAAAGCTCAAGTAACGGGGAGAGACTAGGATTTTGTATGCAAACCTTTAGGGAGAACAACAATAACCATACAGAATATTATATTCATGAAGTAGCAGAAAATCTTCTAAGAACTAAGCCAACATGGGAATGAAGAAAGGAGACTCTGCTGATAGGGATGACTGCAATTAGGGATACAGACAATAGGCAAGAGGGGGTGGGAATGTATTGGAGAAAACTGACAAAGGAACTAAGGCACTGGGAGCAAATAACTACAAATGGAAAAGTAATAGAATGGGAAGATTCCAAGGAATTATTTGGATTGCAGGCTAAAGATTGCCTTCCATACCAAGGATTGATAGAGTATAGGCAAAGAAAAATAAATGGGGGGGGGGGGCTAAAATGAAAGTCCAGTACTGGTACAGATTTTAGTAGAATCTAAAACAGAAGTTGCCATTAGGAAAGGAATAATAAAATATTGCATGATAACTATAAGAATCAATCAGAGGAGGTTAGGGAGGACTGGAAAGAGAGATTGGATAAGCACTTCACAAAGAAACAATTGGGGGATATATGTATGTTTCCCAAATATGCAACAAAATCTAGAAGATTTCGGATCTTTGCCTGGAAGTGCTTACATAGGTATTTTTGTACCCCAAGCAGACTTCAAAGAATTTTTCCTCATGTAGACAGAAAATGTTATAGGTGTGATGGGGCATGAAGTGGTAACTGGGAACATATTTTCTGGGATTGTAATGAGTTGGTAGACTTTAAAGATTCCCTGCAGACTGCTCTGTTGGAGATGCTGGGTGAGCAAGTTGGAGTGACTAGGGAAATAAGTTCTTTGAGCTCTGACACAAACTCAGAATTGCCTAGACATAGTAAGGCTTTGCTGAGTCTAATTATGATGGCTGCCAAAAAAAAAGCAATTACCAGAAAATGGAAATCAAAGTCTAAACCAACTTTACTAGAAATAGTGAAGATAGTAACAGAGATAAAACAACTGGAACTGGGATCTTTAGAAAATGGTAGGAGCAAATTACATAGGAAAAAAATGAGAACTGTGGGATCAATACATGCAGATGAGGGGCAAGGTTTAAAAGAAGACAGGATTTGAATGAGCTATGTAATGGTTGACTATCAGTGACTGGATATGTTAAAAGTGATGTATAATGTTTGCAGCTACAGTTGTGTTGCATGGTTTGAAATGTATTCTTCTTTCGGCTTTTCCCGGTTAGGGGTCACCACAGTGGATCACCTGTCCACTCATGATTGGCAGTGGAGTTTTACGGTGTCGAGTTGCCAGCCCAGCACCCGACCTTCCACAGAAGGCACACACATGCACGCACTCATGCCTAAGGCCAATTTAGAGTCTCCAATCCACCTACAGTATGTCTTTGGGATGTGGGAGGAAACCGGAGCACCCGGAGGGAACCCACTCAACCACAGGGACGACATGCAGACTCCGCACAGAAGGCGCCCCAGTCGAAGATCGAACTGGAGAACCAATATGAGTGATACTTAATTTCCCAAAATATACAGTAGCCACCCCCCCCCCCCAAAAAAAAAAAGTTTCACTGCATGGAATGTACTGTAGAATACAGTGAGTTTTCAGTGCATTCTTTTACTGTGCCAGTATCATGGAGTCAGGTTTGCAAATTACTGTTTTGCTGTAATTTAAAAAATATGTGGAGCTGATTTGAAATGTATAATGCAAACGAGATTGTGTCAGTATGGTTTATTGTCATTTATATAAATGTAACATGGCCTATGTCATACATGATAATTTAATAAAGAAGTTTGTTGTTTAAGAAAAAAATAATGGACAGAAAGAAGCATATTTGACACGGGTGTATAATGCAACACTTTGTCATAAAATACTTTTAAACAGCTGGAGATAAATGGCTCTGAAGGGAGAGGTGCATGCAGAATGTTAATGTGTTGCTGGTCAAAAGCTACTGGCATGAGACTAAAAATAAAAAAAATGAAATATTATAAAAGAGTATAAAAGTATGTATTTTATTTATATTTAAGGGTGTGTAGCATGTGAGAAGCTAGGAATGATAAACAGAATTCATAATGAAAATAACAAAGACTGCATACATAGAAAATCATTCATGCTATAATACAGATATCTTAGATGCTGTATAAAGCCATAGCACTGATATCCTGCATCATCAATATTTTATTGATTGTTATGTATTTATTTTTATTTTGCTTTTGTTTACCAGGTTTGTCTTGCTGGGTTTAGTCAACCCCCCCCCTTCAGTTCAGGTCTGGAGAGAAGAGATCCAACATATTACAAACAGTTTAAACAAACATTCAGCAATATACATGGATAGACATTAAGTAATACGCATTAACAACTACACATTAATTTGCTAATTATATATGAAATAAAGGCAGCTATTACATTACAAAAGATATTTATGCATTAGTAGATGTTGAACATTGAGCATTTGAAGAGGCGTGTTAGTGGAGTTTGTCAAACAGGCAATAGGTTATGTGATTAGTACTAGAATGGCAAATAAACAGAGGAGAGGGAAGGAACTAGGGTAGAAAATGTTAACACTGCAGTTAAGAGATTGAATTTAAAGCAGGTTCATAGGTAATACTATATATGGCTATCATAGAATTATACTAAAAGCATAGAGGTGGAGCTGAATAGTGTTACAAAACTAAAACCAATAATACCAAAGTATAACAAAACAATAAACCAAACAATAAATTGACTGAAATCTGTATAAGCAAACCAGGACACGTTAGCAATAAGATTCAGTGAACCAAAACACATTTATTGTAACATTTTAGCGCTTTCATCTCAAAAATGAGACTTCATCAGAGTCAGAACAATTCAACTAATCACATTTAAATACGGAATAAAACCATGACATCACTAATCAAACTGCTGGATTAAGTGTTACAAAACTATGTATATGGCTGGGGGATGCTAGTAAAACTATTCAGGTATTGGTGAAGACTGGTTGTGGGGCATAGGATTCTGACTGAAGGGAAATGGTTTGACAACATGACAAGCTGAAGATAACAGTGGCATTTATCCTGGAGATTACAGAAGCAGATCCATTGATTTGATAAGTCAAGTTTTAGTTTTGAGATAAATGAGCATGCATTATGAATGGATTTCAGTAGTAATGGGGTGGTATTCCATAGTTTAGCTGTAATGTTTGAATACAGAGAGTCACCTGCAGTATTAGATGATTTGGTTATAGTGATTTTTCTGCAGAGTGTAAAATTCTACTGGGGAATAGTGTTCTATTAAGTTAAGGGTTAGGTAATTTCTGTCATACAGAAGTCTGTGTATTGTAGTTAGCTGAGAAAGAGCTAGGTGATGTGGTTGTTCTAACAACTTTAATTATCTGAAGACTAGGCAGTAGTGAGTTCTATTGTTATAGTTTACTGCAAATATGTCTATGGTATTACAACACTGCTCAGGTTTGGACAGTAATGAGGCTTGAATGTTAGTGGAGATTGGGGCAGCATAGAAGAGAGATGGCAGTAAAAAAGTAGAGGCTATACGTTTTCTGGCAATGTCAGTGAGGAAGGTTTTTACTCTGTATAATACACCTATTTTTGATGAATTTTTTAACCACAAGTGAAACATGGTGGCTGAATTTCAACTGGTCATCTATGATGACACACAGTAATTTTGTGTGCTTAAATTGTTCTATCAGGGTGTTGCTGGTAGAGATAATAGTGAAATGTGTTGTTTTGGTAGATGTGTTTTGGGGTAAAGAGCAGTAATTTAGTTCTTTTTAGGTTTTAGTAGTAGTTATGAATTATTTAGTTATGTTTCAATTGAAAAGAAGGACTGTTATGTAAGGTCTTGGAGTTCAGAGGCAGAGACTGGCAGAGCAGATTTGAGTCAAGTCATCTACATATTGAACTAGAGTAGCATTTTTGTAGCAGTGTAGAGATCATTTATGAATACAGTGAAAAATATGAGGCCTAGTATAGATCCTTGTGGGAACCAACAGTAACAGGCAAAAATGTGGATATATAATTTTTCCATTTCAGTGCTGGTACTCTACTTGAGAGGTAGCTATGCAACCATTGCAGAAAAGAGTTGGTAAGCCCTAAGGGTTAAAGTTTATACAAGAGTTTCTGGTGGGAGACAGTATCAAAACCTTTTGATAAGTCTAGGAAGATGGTGGAGACTAGACATCCCGCATTTCTATGGGTGTTGACAGTATTAACAAAATTCAACAAAGCAATAGTTGGGCTGTGTTGCATTGAAGACAGAAGCAGGTTATCAATTACATTATTGAGAAGTTGAGTATGAATGCATTTTTCAAATATTTTTGGTAGGGACAATTAGATGGCTATTGGCCTATAGTTTGAAAGATCTGTATTGATTCCACCCTTGTGTTGTGGAAGAATGAATGATTACAATTATGCTGATTAATGTACAAGTTAAGGAAGCTTGCCAGAACAATATGACATGCAAATAAAGCCTGATGCGACTTGCTCTTAGAAACATAACTGTAACACTTAGGAACAAAGCTGAAAAGGGAACAGAAGGCAATGAGGCAATGAAAAACCTGTCATTAAGAAGAAATTAGAGCCAACAGAAAGGGCAAACTGTACAGTCACTCTTGTGGAGAAAGGCAAGATTTGTATTGATACACATCTGAATAGAGTGATTAAGAAGATAACATTACTCAATGCTTACACTCAAGAAAGTGAACCCATGACTGCTAAATGCTAGGATGTTTTCACCATGAATTGCTTTTAATATGCCATTAGGAATGTCTAAATTCTTTAGACTCCTGTTTGGTATTTCATCAGCACCAGAGGTATCTGAAAAAGTTGTTTCCACACAGTTGAAGGCTTGTAAAGTGATGTAAACATAACTGATGACATACTAGTTTATGGTACAACACAAGAACAGCATGGCGAGAGACTGGTACAACTATTAAATAGAAGATCAAAATCAGAGTGACATGTTTAAAACATATGGACAATATTTTAATGTCAGAAGATCTAATCCTGAGCCAGAAAAAAATCTGAGTAGCTGTGTGGAGTTAAGCAGGTATTGCAGACATTTCTATGAATTATGTAGTACCTTGCAAATTTTATATATACTATCTCAGAACTATGCCTCTAAGAAAGTATTTACACAATATGTGGCTGGGGCTGGAGCTATGAACAAGTAAATAGCTTTGAAATACTCAGAAATAGTCACAGATGTTCTAGTTTTAAAATACTACAATGTGGTTGAGCTAACTGTTGCAAGTAGATGCCATTCATAATGATACACAGCTGCAGTTCTGCAAGGGAACAGACCCACTGTCTGTGTGTCAATTAAGAGATGCCTAAAAGAGACATATTTAGAATGCTCAGGCATATAAAAAGGAACTGTTTGCAACAGTGTATGGATATGCAAAACTCATTGAATATGTCTATGGTAAAGATGTTCAGAAGGAAAGATACCACCAACCCCTGAAAACCATATTCATCCCCCCTTGAATAAGTCACCTTCAAGAAAGCAGAGGATATTAATGATCTCTGCAAATATGACTTGAAAGTTGTACACGGTCCAGGCAATTAGCTACAAATAGCAGGTATGTTGAATAGAACATGATTATTAGAAAAGCATGAAAAGCTGTTGAAAGAAAATGTAGAGATTCTTTAGGTAGTAATGTGGTTAACAGTGATAAAAATAAAGCAGAAGAATTTCAGAAATGTACTGATACTGACAGAAAATCATCTACTGAAAGGAATTAGAATGAAAGGTTGGATGGAGCAAAATCTTCAGCATGGAAAGAAATTTAGTTTTATTTTTCTTTCAAATAAGAAGCAAGTTGTGTCCAGATCCTAATTTCTAAATTCAACAAAATAATATTTCCCAATTAAATAAACACATAAACAGATGTTTGAGAGAATATGTGGATCAATCTAGGAAGAGTAAACTGCAAAGAAAAAACAAGAAATATAATGTTTCGGCCAGGAGTATTGACTTAAGCAGAACAAGTAAGGCAGTAGGGTGCAGTCCATCCAATTTACTGTGGAGAAAGAGGTTGATGATTGGATTTCCTGTCATAAAGTATCCAGATTGTTGGCTGCCAAAGCAGCACTATCACAGAAAGAGTGGAACGGTTCTGTATACAGAGTTCACTCGCCATGATTATGAAGTTTTGAAGTTGTTGTACAGAAATAACAGGGGTCATCCCCTGCAAAACACATCTACTTTTCAAGTTTGGCTACTTATCACAGAAAATCACAGCTGTTGAAGAGTTACTCACTTGACAAGGTGTCTGTTGGTAACTTTGAACTTCAGGCATATTTCAACAGATGAAATTTGATGAGCTGGAACCTGATGACAAGTAGAAGTGTGATTAATGAATTAATAGCCACATTCCTGAGACAGGAGATGCCTGATGTTGTATGAATGGCCTGTAACATACAAGTCAAGAATTCAGAAGACGAGTGTATGAAGGCGAATACAGGAAAAATAATGTCATTCTATACAATTCAGATTTCATTGGAAAATGGAAAGTTCTGTTCAAACAGTGAATAATTTCATGAGAAAATGTTGTAGGTAAAGCTATGGGGATTGTCATCTCATAGCTCCATTGAGGGGACTCATTCTCACAGATGTTCAACAGTAGATGGGCAGAAGGTTGAAAAACAGATTACCTACCTACTTAAGGTATATTACTGATGCCTGAAATCTGATACAAAGTAACGTAAATGCTGGCAAAAAAAGCAAAAACAGAAGGTAGACTATGATAGGAACTAAAGAAGAAGGCTGGGTTTACATGTTGGAGACAAAGTAAGAATGCAAAATCCATGGAAAAGTCTGCAGCCTGAAACTGAAGTAGTTGGAAACGAAGATCCTATATTGTTCATGGGGAAAATGTTATGCTGTACAGATGAAATTGCAGTTATCTATATAAAACAAATATGCCAGTTTTGAAGTTCAAAGAAAATATGCAAACATAATTGCATAAACTAGTCTTCTAGCAATAAAACCAAGACTACAAAAACTGTCATAATCAAGCGCTACATAGAGAAACTCCTGAAACTGTGTTTCCCAATGAAGGTATAATGCAGAAAGAAACATCTCAAAAGCAGTACTAGATACTCAAGTGTAAATAACAATGTTTAATTCTTTTGATATAGATTACTATTCTGGAAACTAGACAGATATATTGACTGTCCAAGAGCTGAAACGATGTTAAGGTATGAAACGTTGCATTACTAAAGAGGTATTTTTTTTCCACTGAGTACAAAAATGTCATTTTGATGTTAGTGCTCATGACAAACCTAGTATGGTGTTATGGTTAATTTCAAAAGTGACCATTGCAATTAGTATATGCTCACTTGTGAATCTACTATAGCTTTAAAAAGAGGAACTACCAAATATGTGGGTGTACAGACTTAATAAAATAGCTGCAGTGATTAACATGTCAGATGCTATAGTGATAAACATGTCAGATTTTAGCCACAGCTTTCAACTTCTTTGCTTAAGAATCCAGGAAATAACCTCTCCCCACATATACTTAGCTGCAATAAAAGAAGCCTTAGCAAAAGGTAGTAAACAAACTGAGAAAATGGAAGCTCTTCTTTTTGGATATGGGTAGTGAGATACAAGCAGTGATAATGTTTTTAGTCCTTTTAGTTTAAAATACAGGCCAGGCATATTTGTATCAGACAGAGGAGAAGTTGTGGTCAATAATTAATAAAGAGTTGAATTAATTTATCTGAGAGGGGAAGAGGACAAGAATTAAGTGGGATAAGTTTATCCTTCCAACAGAGCAAGGTGGTTTAGGATTATCTGGTTTGAAGGGACATTTTAGAGCTACACAGTTAAAGCATACATAACACAAGCAGAAGGTTACAATTCAAAGTGGAAAGTGACGATGAAGAAGCAGGGCTGAAGTTCAAGAAATAAGGAGAGAGTGGGGTTGGATTCAGATCCTTAAGGAAAATAATAACAACCACACAGAATATTATATTTTTAAAGTTGCAGAAAGTCTAACAACTAAGCCAACATGGGAATGGAGAATGGAGTATTTGCCAGTTGGAAGGACTGCAAGTTAGGGTACAGAAAATAAGTAAGAGGGAGCTGGAATTTATTACAGAAAACTGCCAAAGGAACCAAGGTATTTTTGGAGAAAATAACTAGAGAAGGAAAGATAACAGAGTGGGAAGAGACCAATAAGAAATTAGGATTGTAGGTCAGAGACTACTTGCTCTACCAAGGAATGATATCAGAGTACAGGCAAAGAGAAAGGGATAGAAGAATCATAAGTAAAAGACCTTCTCTGGTAAAGTTTTTACTTGAATCTAGAACAGAAGCTGCTGTTTAAAAAGAGATAATTAAAAGGGCATATAAAACATTACATGATAACTGTAAGAATCAATCATAGGACGTTACAAAAGATTGGGAAGAGATACTACAAAAACAATTTATAAGGGAACAATGGGAAGACATATGTTTGGCTCCCAAATATGCAACAAACTCCAGAAGGTTTAAGATTTTGACTTAGAATTGTTTGCATAGGTATTTTTGTATCCCAATAAGACTATAATTATTCCGTATGAAAATTGCAAATGTTGGAGGTGTCGGGGAGAAAAAGAAGTAAATGGGAACATATTATTGGAGGAGTGTAATGAGTTGTCAGAGTTAAAAAATTCCCTATGGATCACTATGTCATAAATGCTGGGAGAACAAGTGGCTGTAACTAAGGAAATTATTATTTTGAGCTGGGACACTGTAACTGAATTCCCTAAATATAGCAAGACCTTGTTAAGCTTATTCTTTTGCCTGCCAAAAAAATCAGTCACTAGAAAATGGAAATCAAAATCTAAGTCGACTGTATTTGAACTATTGAACATTGTAAAAGAGATAAAAAAACTGGAAGAGAGATCTTTAGAAAACAGGAGGAGTAATTACATAGAAATAAATGCAGCTTGAGGGAACAAGACATACAGAATAATGTTCAGCATGATTGAGGTTTATGGGAATATAGGAATTGAGCAATTTATGTAATGTTGGACTGAAAACCGTTATAAAAAATACATGGTATATAATGCATGTAAATGAAAAACATCTTAATATGGTTTGTTTTCTTTTCTATTAATGTATGTGTGTCTATGTCATAAGTAATAATTTAATAAAGGTATTTAAAAAACACTTAGGAAAATAACCAAAAATAATTGAAGGCAAAGGCCAAAAATCATGGATAATTTTAGAATATTACTTTAATTCACTTAGAAAGGTAATAGAACAACACATTTTGCATTAGCGTGCATTTTCTGAAAATAAAATGTATGCGACTCTATAGGAAAAGATATGACGATTGTCATCTCATTGTTCTAGAAAGTAAGCATGATCCACTGAGGGAACTCATTCTGTCAGTAGCTCAGCTGTTGCTGACTGTAATTCTGATTTATTTGAAAAAAAGCTGTAGAAACGTTCCAAAAAAACGAAAAATACACTGAGAAACCAGGCAATAATCAGGATGAACTCCAAAAGAAAAATTCTCACTCTCCAGATTAGATTTAAGCGCTTTCATTCACTTTTTATAAAAATATGTTTCTGAGGAAGTTCACGCTAATAAAAGTGAATGAAAGCGCTTAAATCTAATCTGGAGAGTGAGAATTTTTCTTTTGGAGTTCATCCTAATTCTGATTTATTTACCAGAAAAGCAAAACTGTTGTTAGGGATAGGGCAAAGATATGAGGCAAAAAAAATATATTCTGTAAAATCAAAGACAGCTGAGAGCTATGTTCGGGTCACCTTTGCTTCTATAGACATGAGGTTTAATACAGACCTCATCAAGGTTAAACAACATCTTCTTCTTTGTGTATTACTTATTAAGATTCCTAACTTGAAGCACTGTACATATTAAAAACAGATGTCATTCAAGCATTAATAATGTCAATATTATGTTGCTGTTATTGCATGTTTCAGGACAAACTGCATCAATACCATGATGGGTACTCCACGACATCACTACTGTGACGGGTACTCTACGACATCACCACTGTGATGAGTACTCTACGACATCACCACTGTGATGGGTACTCTACGACATCACCACTGTGACAGGTACTCTACATCACCACTGTGACGGGTACTCCACGACATCACCACTGTGACAGGTACTCCACGACATCACCACTGTGACGGGTACTCCACGACATCACCACTGTGATGGGTACTCCACATCATCACTGTGATGGGTACTCCACGACATCGCTACTGTGATGGGTACTCCACGACATCACTACTGTGATGGGTACTCCATGACATCACTACTGTGATGGGTACTCCACGACATCGCTACTGTGATGGGTACTCCACGACATCGCTAGTGTGATGGGTACTCCACGACATCGCTAGTGTGATGGGTACTCCACGACATCGCTAGTGTGATGGGTACTCCACGACATCGCTAGTGTGATGGGTACTCCACGACATCGCTAGTGTGATGGGTACTCCATGACATCGCTAGTGTGATGGGTACTCCACGACATCGCTCACTGTGATGGGTACTCCATGACATCACTACTGGAAGCTTAAGTCAGACACAGGAAGACAGAATACAATGGGGGCTTGAAATGAAAAGCTATGTTCCCTTTATTAGTAGGAAAACTGGATGAGGGTATAGACTAAGAGACGCAATGTTTGAAAAGTGGGGCTTATATAGCTTACTGAAACCCCACAAATCTAAATACATAGTCTAATTTTATAATGCATGAAACATACTAGTACGTAAATGATCAAAACACATACACTTAAATATAATGCATGAAACATACTAGTACGTAAATGATCAAAACACATACACTTAAATATCACTCTCTTAGCAATAAAACAAGCAAAACAGTGCAAGTGTGTTTATGGAGTGCCAAGCTCCCACGTACTGTACATACATGTGGGGTTCACTCGTCATACTTTTTTACTTATATATTCTCATTCTGAGGTCACTTCAACTCAATAACCAAACCTTTCCAAAAAAGGCACAGATGAAGCCAAGACCCAGTCAGAATGAGCCGTAACCCTGTTGGGAATAGTTTTGTTGTGGTGGTAATAATAAAGGTAATAGCCTGAGACAACCATTTGGAAATAGTCTGTTTTGACACAGGCTGTGCCTGATTCTTAACTTCACAAAAAAATGAACAAATGATCACATGTTCTGAAAGATTTTGTTCTGTCAGGATAGTACCTGAGTTGTCTGTAGACATCCAAGATATGACATATCCTTTCTCTCTCATTGTTGGATTCAGGAAATAAAACAAGGAGATGGCTAGATTGGCTTAAAGCACACTCGTATACCACATTTGGCATAAAAGGATTAGTTCTCAAAGAAGTCCTTTATAGATTTGTGTAGAAGATGAGATAATTTCACATAATCTTGCAGAGGTCAGAGCAATTAGCAAAACTGTTTTCCAGGTTGAGTACCTTAAGAGAGAAAGATGAACTGGTACAAATATAGTCAAATTAAGACACTAAGGAGGAGTTACTGGTTTTCTGGGAGACGTCTTATGTAGCACCCCTTTCAAAAACAGATTGCATTAAAAGAGGGGGATCCGTGGACAGACACGCTGAAATGGCTGACAGATAAACCTTGATAGAGGAGTAAGACAGCCAATAGGATATGCCTCATACAAATCCTGTAAACCCAGAGAAACACCAGCCCTGAATAGGTGCATGTTTTGTTAGCACCGGCTAGAAAACATTTTCCGTTTGCTTACATATGACTTTCAGTAGCAGGTTTTCTTGCCTCCATTAGTACCTGCTGCGCATCCTTGGAAAACAGGTGCAGAAAAGGTATTAAGACTCTTATCACCCAGGAAGTTAGCTGATGTTGTTTGGGGTTGGGATGTATCAAACACCCCTGATCTTGTGTGACTAAATCCAGTCCTGAGGAAGCTTGTGGGAGTTGCCCCTGGCCAGTTCCAAGAGAAGGCAGAACCGTGGTTTTATGGGCCAGAAAGGAGACACCACAATGATTTCAAGAGTTTCCTTCTGAAATTTCAGAAGTATCCTGGAAATCAGTGGAAAGGGTGGAAACGCATACATTAACATTCCTGTCCAATGAAAATAAAAGGCATTTGTCTTCTAGGCCTTCTTGCATGGAGTTCTGGAACAGAATCATGACAGCTGATTGTTTAGAGAGGAGGCAAATAGGTCAGCTTGAGGAACACCCCACAGATGGAACAAATCTTAGAAGATTCCCTATTCTAGTTTTCATTTGTGAGGGTCTGGCCTTGTTTTGCTCAGCTTGTCCGCCACAGAATTTTGTTCTGACAGAATGTAGGATGCCTGTTGAGTGAGACTGTGCTGTGAAGCTATATCCCACTCTAGCATGGCTAGTCTGCAAAGGGGAGTACAACCTGGTTCCCCTTGCTTATTTATGTACCATATGACCTTGAAGAGGTCCTGGGAATTACAGATGATTCACAGAGTTAAGTGCCTTGATCAGGACAAGCATCTCTTTTATATTTATGTACTTGCATCTGTCTGTCCCTAGTGTCCCATACACCTTGCACTTTTATACCTCCTAAAACTGATCCCCAAGCAAAGTCCGAGGAAAACATTAGAAACAGATCTAGATATATTTTATTTATTTATTTTACATTTGTTGACCGGGCTAGTCTAGCTGGATTTATTTCCATTTTCAGTAGAGGCCCGGGGAGAAAAGCTCCACAGATAATACAACAATATTAAATGTAGTAATAAGCTAATTATTAACAAAATCTAACAAAAAGACAAGCCACACTAAACTCTAGTAGACAAAGTGACAGAATCAGATTACAGAGCATATTAATTAATGGAGTAAAGTGGACACCAAAATGATAGCATGTAATAAAAGAAAGATATTAGAGTACAAGAGACAAGAAGAAAAGAGGGAGTAACACAAAAGTTAGAAGAGAGGAAGAGGGAGTAGAACAGTCGAAAAGTGAAAAATCAAAAGAGAAGACAAAGAGAAGAGAGGGGAGAGAAAGAGAAGAGTAGGTCTAAGCAAAGAAGGAGTCCAAAGGGCATAGGGTAATCTTGGTAGTAACTTAACTGATAAGATCTATTTTTTTCCTGTGTAGAAAAGCTCTTTGAATTGAGGTGTCCAGCTGATACCTCATAAACTCAATCCTGTGTGAAGGAGTCAAAAAAGACTTTCAATTCCAACTTGTGTAAGAGGTCTCTCACCCAAGCAAGAATTTTCTCTTGGAAGTCCAGCTTGTGTAAGAGGTCTCTCACCCAAGCAAGAGATTTCTCTCACTTTGATAAAGACTCTGCAAAGACAAGCCAGTTATCTAAATAGAAAAACAATGTGGATACCATGTAGCTTGCAATGAGCTATAACTGGAGCTCAACACTTTGTAAACATTCTTGGTGCAGTAGATAGTTCAAAGGGTAAGGCAGATAACTGATAATGTGATGAAGTCATGCAAAACCTTAAGAAATGCCTGAAGTCTTGATGAATAGGGATGCAATGATAAGCATAGTTTAAATCAAGTTACAAGGAAACTTGAATGAAGAAGAAGAAGTAAAAGGCTGTGAAGTGACAGCATTCTGAATTTGGACAATATCATAAACAGGTTTAGGAAAGAAGGATCCAGAACTGTTATCCAGGCATTTTTTGGTGCTAAAAATATTTTGAATAAAAAACTTTTCCCACCTAGGAGGAGGAACTGGTTCTGTCACTCCCTGTGACTGCATGTGATGAAGGTCAGGTTGAAATAAAAGAGTCTGGTCTGGTGGATGAGAGATTACCCCCTGGAAAGGATTAGTTTCCTTCCACTGCCATCTGTAACCTTAAGGAATGATTTTCAGGAACCATTTGTCTGAAACTATATGTTACCAAACAGAAAAATTGAGATTCAGATTTCTGGAAGGGAAAATGGACCTCCAGGGTGAGAGGGGGGAATGAAATACCTTAAATAGTCATTTGGACATCTTCCACATGTCCTTAGTTTTTGCTAGTTTCCTAAATTCATTTTGGATCCCCCTTGCCATTTCTTCTTAAATGACTGCTAACCTGGATTTCGTTGAGACTGTTTATTTTTTTTTTATTTATTTTGCCAAAATTGGACGAGGGTTAGAAAATTTCTTGCCAAATTTGGAAAAGGAGGGCTTAAACATCTTAGAGATTCCCTGAATCAACTTACCCCTCTCATCACACTTTTTATCACCTGTTCAGCAGAGGGACCAAAAATGGTTTACTATCAAAATTTCGAACCGTACTCAGTCGACTGTACTATCGTCGAACACGGAAGTTCAAAAACGGTAATATCGATGTCAAAAAAACAATCTAGGAACAGGTTTTAACATGGGTCGAGGTAGGTGTTCAGTATTACTCCGAACTACAAACATTTCCCCTACCTCGACCCATGTTAAAACTGGAAATGGCTGGAAATATATCAACCTTAGTTCATTTGGCAATCAAAAAATATATATAAATATATACATATACATTTTGCATGTAAAAATCAATTTCTATTTTCATAACCTATTGTTAACAAAGATCGCTTTTGTCCTTCTAGACTTCTTCAGGTCTGTGTACAAGAACCCTAAAAACAATCTATAAAAATATATATAATTGTATAATTAGTTAGTATTATTATTACACATCATTTTGAATAACCAGAAAAAAGTAAAAATAAGAAAAATGTATTTATGATAATGGAAACAAAATATACACTTAAAATTCAACTGATTTAAAATGATATTTAAAACCAATTTGTAGAATAAAATAAAATAAAATACAATTGGTCATGTAAACAATGTGGCAATTTTCTAAGTTCCAGTGCACTTTTAATTGAACAGTAGTAGTTTAGTCCAGGCTTCCTAAAAGAGTTCAGCTTTAATTGCCGCATGAGTTCATGTTTCTCCATAATATTCGGGATGTCTCCTTCAAGATCACCCATGTCTATGTGATCTAGGATCTGGAACTTAAAACCTGTGTGTCTTTTATGAAGAGAAAGGTGTTTGGCTAGTGCATTATTTTTACATCCAGAGCGGATTTCTGACAGATGACATGAAAACCTATGCTTCAGTTTATTTACAGTCTTGCCCACATAGAATGCATCACATTCATTGCACTGTGCCCTGTAAATTACTTTTGTAGTGTTACAGTCACCCCCTGCACTGGTTTTAATGATCTTTTTAAAATAAGGGCAATAAAAACTATCACCTTGCTGTATAAATATACAAAATGTACAATTAGTTTCACATCTTTTAGTGCTTTTCTCATATGGTCTAGGTTTAAATTCAACAAAACTTCTAATGTTCCTGGCTTTCCTATAAACAAATGATGGGGCTTCACCTAAGATGTCAGTCAGAAAAGGGTTTCCTGTGACAATGTCCCAGTTTTCTTCAATAATATTTTTGATACTGTGATAATCGAAAGTGTATGTCAGGATGCAGCTATTTTTGCATTTGTTATTCTCTGTGGAATTACTTAACATTTTTCTACTGGGGAGGTTGAGTGAAGGTGCTTCAGTCCTTTTCAGTTCTATAATGGGTTCCAGGATGTTTTTTAACATCTGACTTTCATAGCCTCTCACTAGAAAATCATTCTCTCAAGTTGCCAACTGCAAAAGTTAAGCAAGCTCATTAATCTTTGATAATTTCACAGTGCCCAAGAGACAATAGCAGTTGCTCAGGTTACAGCGTCATGCCAGTAAACCTAACCATATTATGGGGATTGTATCACATAAGCTAATCTGATTATCAAATAAGGTCCAATGCCATCTCATTAAGTTGTCCACTTGATACAAGATTTAGTTTGATTAAAAGCTGTATTACCATATTGCAGAACTACACACTTTTATATTTCACTGCATGATTTATTTACATATATTTATACTGTTACCTAATTGTGATGTCAGAACACTTTGCCAGTCGTCTTCCTGCACTCTTTAGTCCTGTATAAATCTGGCCCATCTCAATGGCTCCCTCCAGCCCTACCACTTCTAATCGCTTGTCACTGAGATCTGAAAGAGAAGGTTAAATAATTATGAATCATGTCCTGCAAACAGTTATGTTTCTCTTCCAGATAATGATACAGCATTCTGGATATGTAAAACTGCAGTAACACATACAGTAAACATATTTTCGGCTTTTGCCACAGCGGATCACCGGTCTGCAGAATGATTGGCAGTGGAGATGTTATGGTGTCAGGTTGCCAGCCCAGCTCGACACACACACACACACACACACACACACACACACACACACACACACACACTTGACCACAGGGAGGACATGCAGACTCTGCACAGGAGGCGCTCCAGCCAAGATGTGAACTGGAGAACCTCTTGTTGTGAGGCGATAACACTAACCACTGCACCACTATGGCTGACACATGAATATACATGTGGTACACAGAAAAAAAAAACTTTTTATATCTTTATCATTATAACTCCACAAATCAGACAAAAGTATTAAAAGTATTTTAGGCTGGGTTGCCTCATTACACAAAATATTGCATTACACAAAACAAGACAGATTCTAGGTTGTTTCACCTTATTAAAGGAAAACTATACTGCCTTGATATTGAGAAATATAACTTTTCATCCTGTATTGATATATGTACTACTAATGTATCAGAATCATATTTAAGTGTTTATTATATTTTCATTTGTTACATTCCAAAATGGAGATCACGGTGACAGTGATACAAACTAGATTTTTTTTTGTTCTCACTGTCCTTCTTCCAAAATGGTGTTTGGGTCCCTATAGTATGACACTATTACAAACAAGGGTTTCTGATTTCTTTTAGTTACAGTGGTAGTACAGTAACTCATTGGCTGTTTAGATGGCCTATGAAAGCAGAAACAGTGCTTCTTTTGATCAAATTACTCCGACCTCTGATAACTACAGCTTGAAAAATATTACATGATCCATTCACATTTCTTACAATACAAAAGAGGAAAAGGCAGGGTTCTGCTAAGTGTTTAAAGCTGTGAAAGTTGTCAGCTCTATTTGCCCATCAGTGTCTAAGCATTTTGACTTCAAAGAACCAGCAAGACAAATGACAAGCTGCTTGTAGTTTCTGACTACTGTGGTGAATTTTGAAGTGACACAAGTTAAACATGGATAAAAATCAACATTTTCTGCCAAAAGTTTGAGCATTTACCAACTTAAGTAGTATTGCAGTATAATGTATCCACATTCTGCATTTAAAGATCTCTCTAATAACTAACTCATTGTAAAAAAAGAGTTCACAACGTATGCATAGCACTTTGCTGATCATAGCACTACATTCCAGGATGTAAAATTGTGGGGCTGTGACCAGCAGTGAAAACTGCAAAATTCTCTTGCTTCAAATTCCTTTCCGAAACATTAGAAAAAAAGATGTTGGGGCCTTCATGCATGATCTGCAACCGGGAAACAAGTCGAAATAAAAAAAAAAACGAACTGAAAGGTATCAAAGGTTTTCTGGGCATTAAACAATATCTAGATGATATTACATGAATTAAAAAATAACTCTGAGATAAGATTAATTAGAGTGTAGGGTAGAACTTTCCTTTGAATCAGTAATTGCTAGCCCCCTTGCTAATGTAATAGAAAGGATGCACAAATGCATATTACATCACATCAACTTCCTCCTACCACAATAAAGTGCCTTTTGATGACATTCAGTGCTTACTAACACAAAAAAGTACAATTTAGTAAGTAAACTTACCATAAACAATAGATGTTCAAATATTCATATAAAAAGAAATGTATGGGCACCAAAACTCTTGAGGGTTTTCTTTTTCGCCTCTCATCAAAAGGGCAACTCTAATATGTAAGCAACAGGACCAGCTTCCAACTTTGGGTAATTATGTGCTAGGAGAAATAGGGACAGGGACAAGGGGAATCCCACCCTGGCCAAGACATAGAAGAATTAGGAATAAGACTTAATAACGGGCAAAAAATAATACAAATAAAAAGGGGAGCTGGTGGGAGAGTTGCATTACTACAACAGTGACCTATTCAAACATCTACTTTTATGGTAAGTTTACTTAAGCAGCTGTAATATGTTCATAATTAGATTACTGTTGCAGTAGTGCATATCCATATGGAATGATTCCCAAAGCCAACATAGCACAGCAGGAGGAAGAAGGGTCAGAGTCTGGGAGCCCCTGGAGAATTTACCTAGCAAATCCTGCTCTGGCCCTGGAGAATGAGTCAATTGTATTATGCTTAGTGAAAGTGTACACAGATGACCAAGTTGCTACATGTAGAATTCTAGTGTCCAACCCATTCCAAAATGTCCTAGCTGTAGATAGACCTCTGGTGGAGTGATCTTTGACCTTCTGAGGGAGGGAATTACCATGGTGAAAACAACAAAAATGGATGGAATGGAATAACCAATTAGAAACTGTCAGAAGCTCTAAAATTCTTTCCCCTTTCAATTTAGTATCTGAGTTGTCTGTCAAGGATATTCTCTCCCCTGTTATGGGATGAGAAAAGAATACAGGGAGAGGAATAGATTGATTTAAAGAATGCAGGGAAAGGAATAGATTGATTTAAAGTAAATTCTGAGAACATCTTGGGTATGAAGGAAGGGTTAGTTCTTAAGGTTATGCAATACCTATGAAATATGAGAAAGGGTTGAATTTCCACGAGAACTTGCAACTCAAGATACCTACCTAACTAAAGTCAGAGCACTAAGTAAAACACTTTTTCAATGTCAAGAACTTCATGTCGGATTGGTAAGCTGGTTCAAAAGGTGGGTGGAAAAGTAGTTTTTTCCAAGACAAAGTTGAGATCCCAAGGAGAAGTCATCTGTTTTTGAGGTGGACAGATCTGTCACACCCGTTTCAAAATTTTTGTCTGTAGCAAGAAAGAAAGGGGGTTACAAAGGCAGATAGGCAAAATGGCTGAAAGATGAGTCTTATTTGAGAACTAAATTAGCTTTTGCAGTGTCACCAACTAGGCTAAACAGGATTTTTTACTGGCAGGTTTTCTGGTCTATTTTAATAGAATCTGCTTGTCTTGTAAGAAAAACTATGTATGCTGGATCAAACGTCTATTATCCAAGCAGTCAGATATAAATACTACAGGCTGGGGTGGATTACTGATCCTTTGTCCTATGTGAGTAGATCCACTCAGTGGGGAAGTTTGTGGTAGTTGTCCTTGGCCATTTTCATAATAAAATAACCAGTGTTATCTGAACAAAAGAAAGTCACTAACATGATCGCTGGAGTCTGCTTTTGGATATTTAAAAGAAATCTGGTTATCAAAGGAATGGGGAGGGGGTAAAGGAGAATTCCTGTCCATGGGGGTGAACAAGACATTTGTTTTCCACATCTTTTTGAAAGGTGTCCTGCAGCAGAAGTTTTTTAACTGTCTGTTGTGAATGGAAGCAAACAGATCTATTTGGAAAGTGCCCCACAGATAGATAGATAATCTCCTGGAAGACATCTGGATGTAACATCTATCTGTGGGGGTCTGTTCTGGATCTGATTAATGTATTTTCCTCTGCTCTGAGGGGATGTAAGCAGCCTGGAGGGAAAGACTATGTTGCATTACAACTTCTCAGGCTGTCATGTCTAGTCTACCCAGTGGAAAGACCTGGTCCCATTGGTTGTTTATGAACCACATCACATTTGGTGTTTTCTTCTATTACCTGAAGAAGTCCTATAGTCCACAAATAATGCAAGATCTTCAAAGTATTTATTAAAGCCATCATTACTTTGATGCTTATGTGCTTTTTCTTGAAGTGACAGTCCCAAATCCCTTGTACTTTCATTGCTTTGGATACTGCTCCCCATGCAAATTCTGATACATCCATTGTTACAGACTGGGAGGAGACATAGGAAGACCTGGATTCCAAAAAGTCTGAGTCATCTGTCATAAGAGCTCCTTCCTGATAAATTCAGTCACTGGGTTTTAGAATGATTGAGGATGCTGGAGTTGAGTTCACAGACTAATTTGATAAACCATTAGAGTTTTCTCATGTGTAGTTTGGCTAGTGGAATCATTAGGATTGTAAAAGTCATGTGTCCTAAAATCCTGAGATATGCCTTTGCAGTAGTTATAGTTTGGTTGTAAAACTCTAGGAAATGGTGATGGCAGACTGCAATTTTTTTTTTTTTGGAGGATGTGCCATTATAAGGGTTATGTCCAGAATTCATTCAAGAAACAGCCTATGAGAAGGGGAAAAAAAGAAGATTCTTCCACATGGAGATGAAAACCTACATTTTGAAACACATTCATGACAAAATAGGAGTACTGACAATATTGAAAAATGTCTACAAAAATAAGGCAATCCTCCAAGTAGGGAACTATATAGATTCCCTGTAGCCTGCAATAAACTATCATTGGAGCAAAGCATTTTGTGAACACCCCTAGAGCTGTGGAAAATACAAAGGGTAAAGAAGAGAACTGGACATGTAAACCAGATACAATACAATTTAAATAGGGTTTGAAGTCTCTTTGACTAGGAATATGATGTAAGAGGTGTTTAAGATTCATAGTCACACCTTTTTGGGTACTAGAAATACTCTGGAAAAAAATATATATATATGTAAGTCCTTTGCCTTGTTAGAATTTTGGAATGAGTTCTATGATACTGTTAGATATCATATGAAATGCACTATTGGTTAGAGCATTAGCTGTTTTTCACTGGCTCTTTCTTTTTCCCTGTTAATTTACATTGTAAGAGCAGTCAACCATTGTTGTCTTTCTCTTAGACTCTTGGAAGATGAAACTCCTGTACAGTTTAGCTACGGATGTAGCAGTACATGCTGTGGTGTTTGACTTATGTTTAGTCCTAGTCCTGTTTGACCTTGGAGACCCATTCAAAATGGCACCATCTACTTGGATCCAGTACATTATCACAAACATATCAGCTAACAAATTCAATATAGATTTTACCCCCCAAGACAACTATAGCACATATATTCCAGAGGTTATCAATCCCCCAAATCATCACAAATGAACACTTGCTAAAAATGCTATCTAAAACAAGAAATAATTCCTCCATGGGACCTGATAACATATCTGGTTGCCTGCTGAACAGCACTAAAAATATACAGGTGGACCCAGTCCAATAGAATTTTAACCTGAGCTTAACCACTGACTTTGTCCCCAAGGTATGATGTATAGCAGTTGTGATACCTACTTTACAAGGGAAGCCCCACCCATGGACCTCATAAACTACAGACCCATTAGACTGAGGAGCCTTGTATGCAAGACCACGGAATGGGTTATAACTGACCCGATAAAACTACAACATTAAAAATCAGAGTAACAGAAGACATGGACAATAGTCATGCTGTACAAACAACATATTTTGACTTTATCAAAGCATTTGATAACACACCACATGCTATCATACTTAACAAGCTAAATGTGCTCCAACTTTATCCTTATATAAAAATGGCATAGCAAATAAATTAATTTTTTACTTATCCTTTGTTAATTGGGTTAGCCCCACTAGGCTAGTAGCCTCTTCTCAGGAGAGGTCTGAGGTGGTATTTATACTACTTGAAATTTGGCCAGGCCACTGGGGAACTTTGCCTACTCTTTCATCTTGCTTCTTTGCATCACAACCACTAGGTGGCACTGGGGTTGGGCAGGTCTGCTGCTGATGTGGTTGTAAGAAATCTAATTTGGAGGATGGCATGAGAAATGGGGCAGTGTGTGTTTTGGAAGAAGACCAAGCGATGACTAAAACTACTGGAAATGAGGAATTTATTGTGACAAAGTTAGAGGGAGGTAGATTATCAACATGGGATTTACTGAATTTAATGGAGCAAAGTGAACCAGAAAGTGGAGCAGAAGCAAGCTGGACTGAAGTAGTTGACTGTATTATGGAAACAGAAGAAATGCTGATGTGAACAGGAAAAGCAGTGAAGTTTGGAGATAAAACAGCAGAAAATACTGGTGTGTGTTTGGCTACAGTAGCTAGTAACATGGATCCTGTGTAATACAACAAACCACAGTCTAAAGCACAATAGGTACAAGGTACCAAATCAGTAAGATAAAACAGGCTGAAGTTGATAATCCAACAAATAATTTAATGTTAAACGCTTTCATTTCAAATTTACAGAAACTTCTTCAGAACTAGTTTAAAATTGACCAACCGACATACATAAATACAAATTTAAACATTGTCATGTGCTTAATCAACCCAATAAAAACAAGTATTCAATTCTCATTTAATCATCTAACCAATGAATAATTTACATCAATTAAATAAATAACACTATTCAATTAAACTTCTAAAAGCTTCAGTTTCAACAATGAATTTATTGAACAGGTTTCATTACGTTCACAATGTTTCATGGTATTTAACTTCAATTGGAGCTCAGATACCCTTCTTACAGAGGTGAGAACAATCTGTAAACCTGTTTTTCATGTTAAGAACCTCAAGTCAGCCAGGTTAGCCAGTTGAAACAGAGGCGGTGTTAGCTTCTCTAACACAAAATTAAGATCCTAAGGATGGGCCACTAGTTTTCTAGGAGGCCTCTTATGCAAAACCCCTTTCAAAAATATTTTAACATGAGAATGTGCTGACAGAGGAGGATCCATGGGCAGATATGCTGAAATGGCTGATAAACCTTGATGAAGGAGTAAGAAATGCCATCAGACAGTAATTCACATAAACATTATAAAACTAGAGAATGACCAGCCCTGAATGGGTGCTGGTTATGTTGTTGGAAACCATGAAAAAACCTTTTCCATTGGCAAATATATGATTTTCTAGTATCAGAATTTCTTGCCTCCATTAGTTTATCATATAGAGTCTTGCCAGGGGTATCATAAGAATCATAGATACCATAAGACACAAAAATCTGAAATATTCCCTCACAGTGACCGAAGTCTGATTAGAAAACTTTAGAAACAGATCTAGATCTATTTTTTCTTATGGAAGAAAAGCTCTTTGATCCTAGGTGTCTAGCTGACACCCCAGAACACAATTCTGTATGAAGGAATCAAAAAATACTTTTGAATGTTCTCTTGGAATCCCAGCTAGTGTAACTGAGACATTACTGACACTTTTAAAAAGATTCTGTAAAGACAAGTAAGTCATCTAAATATGGACAATGTGGTTACCCTGTAGCCTGCAATGAGCTGTAACTGGAGCTGAACACTCTTGGTGCAGTGCATAGTCCAAGGGTAAGGTAGAGAACTGATAATGTGATCCAGACATATAGAATCTTAAGAAACTGTTGAACTCCGGATGAATAGGAATGTGATGATAAGCATCTTTTAAATCTAGAGTGACCAGGAAACTTGAATGAGGAAGAAGAGGTAATAGGTTATGAAGTGACAGCATTTTGAACTTGGGCACCATCATAAAGAGGTTTAGGAAAGAAAGAAAGATCCAGCATTGGTCTCAAAGCCTTTTCTTTCTTTGGAACTAAAAACATCCTTGGATAAAAATCTTTTCCCACTTGGGAAGGAGGAACTCATTCTATCACTCCCTGGGACAGCATGTGATGAAGGATGGTTCCCTATTACGTGACTGAAACCTTAGGTTATTGAACACCTAAAGGTCGATCACAAAATGTCGAAGCTTGAAAATTGCGAATGGATGTTTCCACACAGGGAAACAAGTCATTTGGCTGCTATGTGGATTTTGTTCTTTCTCCACTGTAGAGCTATCTCAGAGTTGGTATATTTAGTTAGGGGGGGCAAAGCCCCCCACTTTATTTCTACTTATAACTTTTTTTTTTTGGCCAATGCCATATTTCCCTGTGTGGAAAATGCCGTTTTTGATATTAAGGGTTTGATATTTCGTGATTGACCTTTAGGTGATCGATAACCTAAGGTTTCAGTCATGTAATATAGACCCATGAAGGACAGGTGGTGATAAAAGAGTTTGGTCCTGTGGATGAGGGATTACCCTGATGGAAAGGAGGAATTTCCTCCAACTGCCATCTGTAACCTTGATGAACAAACTTTAGAACCCATTTATCTGAAACTATGTGCTGCCAAACAGAAAAGTGAAGATTCAGACTTTCTGGAAGGTGAAAGGGGCTACAAGAAAGTGTTGGTTGTTGGGGGCAAGGCCCCTTAAATAATCATTCGAACTTGTGGGACTGTCCTTGATCTTTTTTTGGGGGGGGGAGTTCTTCCTGAATTCTTTTTGGAACCCCCCCCCCTTGCCATTTTTTCTTAATCATTTGTTTACTTGCATTTTATTCAGACTGTTTATTTTGTTTTATGCCAAAACCAGATGAGGGGTTAGAGAATTCCTTAGAAATTTTGTAAAAGAAAGGCTGAAAAAATCTTAAGAGATTTCCTTTATCAACTTACCCCTCTCATTACATTTTTTATCGCTTCTGCAGCAGACGGGCAAAATCTAAATTTCTGTTCAAAGGGGAATTGAAAATCTCATTTTTACAATCAGCTAGGAGGTTCTGTGAATGCAGCTAAGCAGACCTCCTCAGCATAGTAACAGTGGCCAAAGCCCTTGAAGAAGTATCAGCTGAATCAACACACTGTGAACAATGATCAGTGACCTGTACATTAGAAGAAACTAAATTATTTAAAGCAGATTTTCCTGACAAGAAGAAATTGCAGACAAAACATTCCCCATACTTTCAAAATTAGTGAGAATAAACCATAACATACGGGCCTGACAATTTAAAATTATGAAAATCAAAGGTGCAGAAGCATAAACTTTTTCCCATACTTATCAATAATCTTCCCATCTTTATCAGAAAAAAATAGGATTTGAATTAATTAAATGTTTAGCAGGATTAATTAAAGGTGTGTCAGGTTTGGGAAGAGTGTATACAAGACTGAAATACATCCTATCTCCCCTTTTAGGTGCAGTTGGCTGACTATCATGAAAATTGCAGGTAGTAACACAAACATCCTCTAAAGCTGACAGAACTGGAGGAATGGTGAAGGTTCTGGCAATTCTTTCAGTAACAGCTCTATTTTCTGATGGACTGTGTAATCTCAGTGATCTCCCACTGAAAACACTGGACCATTCTGGAAATAGTCCAAGCAACACTGTAGTTCAACAATGCTTTTTATAACACAAAGACTTCAGGTAAAAAAAAAAAAAAAAACCTTCATCAGTGAAGAGAAAGATAAACCCCTCAGAGAGAATCAAAAACAGAGCTCTCCTCTGAATCTGAATCAGATATCTAAGAAGAAAATCCCGTATTTGTCCCTTCATTTTACTGTCTAGATTAAGTATCTTGAATCTCTTCTGGAAGAGAGACACCCTTCTTTCTTTTACCAGAAGCTATTTTATAAGGATCAATAATAGCCGGAATTAAGCCCTGAGCCAGACCTAGTAAATGAATGCTGTCCAAGAAAATGTGAGGGGGAGTAGATACATGTTTAATTTTCTGTTTCTTTTTGACAAGAAAAATTGGGCCTGCAGTCTTATTAACGGCAGCAGCAGATTCCTCAGGGACAAAAAAAGGGAAGCCTTCCCTGTTCCCTCTCCCAGGACCAACAAGAGTGGCTCTTCCTTGTTCGGGACCCCAACAACTGCAGAGTATGTCGCTAACCCCCAGTCCACAGTGGCTCAAGGTGCTACACCAGTGGGATCCAGGGTAAAATATGAATGGTCTGAGATACAACTGATGGCCACAGTAGTCACCCAGTTGTGGCTGAGGTAAACTGCTAGCCTGCTGTGATGGCAAAGGCTGTTAGCTTAATTATTTTCTTTTTGTAGCTGGAAAAAGGACCGACTGTGGGGCTGACACTTTGTTCTATGGTCAAGATGAAAATGGTGCTTCTTTTCTGGGAAAACAAACAGTAAAAGCCAGTAAAAATTCAAAGTCTTTAAAAGTCACCCTTTTCACAGAAAAACATAGTAAAAAGCAATTTTGCACACTTTGCAAGACTGAAAAATTAAAATAAATATAATTTCTTCACAGAAATTTTTTTTAAAAATACTCAGCATTGTCGCCTCACATTAAGACACTGTCCGGTTCGATTCTCAGCTAGAGTGTCTTCTGTGTGGAGACATGCGTGAATGGGCGTACCTTCATTAAAGATTATGTGTCAGAGCTGGCAATCGGCATGTACAAATCTACTGCCAATCATTAGTGGACCAGAGTTCCGCTGTGGCGACCTCTAACCGGGAAAAGCTGAAAGACACAACAACAACTTTAAACCACTTTTAAGCTAATAAGAAAAAAGAGCGCTCCCATTTAAAAGTACAATATAGTCTTGTAACAGTCCGTTAAAACATACACTCAACTTTAAAATAACTTTCCTGTACAAGAAAGTGAAATCAAACCAATTTATTTTTTAAATAGAAAGATCTTTTTCCCCAAAGGGAACTTATCTGCCCAGCAAAGGAACAGCACAAACTGTCTATCCAAAAAAGCCTCTGAGGAGCATACTCTTCAGTGGCAGAAAAGCAGAAAATGGCTTGGTGCCCAAACCTGTCCTTTTAATCAGCTCAGCTCAAGCTAACAGTTTGGGTGTGTAGAAGGTGCCCTGAAGCTTTGGAAGCTGGCTGGCTGTTATATCTTTGCAGGATAAAACCCATACAGCTTAGGCCACTGAAGGAGTGACCAATATGAAGGACAATGGTGTGTTAAAAAATATCTGAGGGTACTAAGTTAGTACTGGAAAAGGAGGTCACCAGAATACAGAAAATAATAAAAGAATGGAGAAAAGAGTCAGCACCAGGATTGGATGGTCTTAGTTATGTGTTTTACAAGTGAATGGAGACCGAATAAAACATGGTTTTCTGTAAAGTATTAAATGAATGGTTAGATAAAGGGATAGTTCAGGAAGAAGTATGTAGTGGGTTGACAATATGGAAAAAAAATGAAAAGAAAGATATATGGAACTAGAAACCAACTTTGGGGAGTAGTGTTAATAAACAAATAATACAAAAAATATAAAAATAATAGCATGGTGGAAAAGTTTTAATTTATCATATAATAAAAAGTATACATGTTAAATACATACATTATGGGGAAACATGCTTTTGTTGGGGGAGTTTGTATGCTTACAGGAAAACCGGAAAAGGAATTCCTAGAAATATTTTTCAGTTTTATATGGGGTTCAAGACTATTAAAAGATGAATAGAAGAAAGGGGAGAGGGTTAGGTCTGAAAAATCCATTTTTTAGCATCAATGCACCTGTTTTGGCTTATTAACACTGTGAAAAGCAGGAAAAAATTAAATGGTGTGAAAACTATTATATGGCAGATATGTAGCAATCTGGAAACAGAAAAGAAAAGAAGGGATGTAAACAAGAATATGGAAATAAATTAATATGTAAATGTGGTAAAATTATGGAAATTAAAAAGTGATGAATGTAGTGAGAAAAAGACTGAGTGGTATGAAAAAATGATGGAGTGATTCATCAGATGATGTTAGAAATGCAATAAAGGGGCGGAGCCTGAATGGCTAACTGAAAGCAGCAGTATTTTAGAGCTCCATATAACTAGTTAAATAAGACAGGAAAAAAATATTCGTTTTTTCTTCAAAGTATAAAATCTTATAGATAAAGGACTAATTTATATAATTAGAATCTTTGGTGAAGTTTTACAAATAATTTCCTGACCAAAAGCTTGGAGATATATTCACTTGTTAAAATGAGCAACTCAAAGAATTCTCATCAGGATGCTGCCTTAAGGAAGGAACTACAACAGATGGCATCTTCCCTGCGGGAGTTGTCTTTGAAGATGGATGATTTTAAATAGAACCTAGAAAATCTTAAAACAAACAGTCAAAAACAGGCTGACACCCTCAAGGAAATGCTACAACACCAGACAAGGATAACAAGAATAGAGGTTTCTCTAAATGACTTAGAAAGCAGACTTGAGGAAGTGGAAACACAGAAAGAACTGCTTCTTAAACAAAACACTTGGTTGGTTAATAAAGTAGATTACTTGGAAAATAGGGAGATGAGAAATAACATCAGGATTTTCAGATTACCTGAAAACACTGAAGGTGAGGATATTATTTCCTTTTTGTCAAGCTGGATCCCTGACTTTTTAAGTTTAAAAGAAAGACTTTCCTTTGGCATTGAAAGGGCACACAGAGCTCTTGGGAAACCTGCCACTAACTCAATCTCTCCTCCTAGGTCAATAATTATCAAATTTCCTTCATACCTGGACAAGGAACTGATTTTAAGATCTGCTTGGAGGAAGGCACCTCTAAAATATAAACAGAGCCTGATAAGATTTGATAATGACTATTCATCTAGAATAATGGAACAAAGGAAAAAAGTGTGGCCAATGATAAAGTTTCTGAAACAAAATAACATCAAGGTACAACTTGCATATCCGGTTAAGATAAGAATACCGTATGCCAACGAGATGAGGACTTTTATTGACTTAGAGGAAGCCTCTTATAGGTTCATAGGTAGGTACTAGGCTATTGGCCCTAGGGCCTATACAAGCCTAGCCAAAAATGTACCCTGGCTTTCGCCACCCAAGAAAATTATTTTCCTGTGCTCCTGTCGAGCAGAGCCACAGAAGTGATCTCTGGGGTGAATTTCCTATTACCCATCCAATCATCAAGATTTTTCTTGAAGAGTACTAATGAGGAGCTCTGTTTGACATAGATAGGTAGTCTGTTCCAGAGTATGGGAAGTCTTTGGGACAGGAATCTATCCCTCCAGCATGTTCTGTTTATTGTGGTGACAAGGTTTAGGTCCCTAGAGCGTGTAGCTCGGAGGGATTGGGATTTCTTTAAGTGGAGGATGTCCAACAGCTCTGGGTTTGACATAGCTTTGTATGTTAGGCAGAGATTGCCTCTGAGTAGGCAATATGCGACGGAGTAAAACTGGAGTTTTTTTAGACGGTCTGCATAAGGCATCTGTTTGAGGCCAGTAATTCTCTTTGTGAGGTATTTTTGTGGCCTTTCCAGTTGTTGTAGATGTCTTGTGAGTTACATACCAAAAGGTGCGTTGTACTCTATAATGGGTCTAACGAGTGATGAGTAGAGGGGAACAATAACCTCTTTTTTTTCTGGATGAGAAACCTTTTGTGATGAGGTGTGCCACGTAGAAGGATTTCCTGACCACTTTGGCGATGTGATTATCAAAGGAGAGAGTACTGTCCACCTGTGGCCCAAGGTCTCTTATCACGCTTTCGGTGTTAGGTAGACTACCACCTATGTGGTAGTTCATGGGTACAAAATTTTTACCAAAGGGAATGACAATGCACTTTTTGGCATTGAGCTTGAGACCATGTCTTTGACACCAGGCATCTGTCTCAGTGAGGCCCTTTTGTAGGATGTCCACATTGTTAGGAGTTTCAATTATGGCTCCTAGTTTGCAGTCATCTGCGAATTTAGTTAGCCAAAGACCTTCTGTGTTTGGTATCTACTTCTCTGAAGTACAGGCTAACAGGAGAGGACCTAGGATTGAACCCTGCGGTACTCCACTTGTCACTGGTCTGAAGTCTGATTTGGAGTCTGCTACTTTCACAGTGTGGGTTCTTTTAGTAAGCCAGTTAGCAACCCATCTTGTGACATAGGGATTTTTACCTAGTTTAGTGAGTTTATCTATAATTCCAGAGTGAGGGATGGTGTCGAATGCCTTGGCGAGATCTTGATAGGCTGTGTGAGCCACCTTACCCTCATCTATGGCTTTGGTGACTACTTCAAAGAAGTCTATCAGGTTTAGGAGACATGATCTGCCTTTTACAAACCCAAACTGTGTGGGGTCCAGGGTTTGGAGATCTCCAATGTCTTTGTTTATGAGTTCCATGATGATACGTTCCATGGCCTTGCAGACAAGGCTCGTCAGGCTAATGGGGCGGTAGTTCCCGGGGTCTGTTGTGGCCCCCCCCCCTTTGTGGAGTGGGATAACTATCGTGATGCGCCATTCAATGGGCACAAAGCCTGAGGTGAGGCTATGATTGAGCATGGTACTTAGGTGGAGTGCCAGTTCATTCTGTAGTTCATGTAGAAGGCAGCCTGGGATGTTGTCAGGTCCCATGGATGCTGTGTTCTTGGCTTTGGAGAGTGAAGTTTTTACCTGTGCAGCTGTGATTACAGGAACTTTGCATTCTTCCGGTATAAAGATGGGCCCTTTAGGGGGTGAGAGGGGGGAAAGTTAGCACTGAACCTATCTGCCAGGATGTTGGCAATATCAGTTGGTTCTGTATATTTAGTGTCATTGTGCTGTTACTCAAAGCAGATCTGAGTGTTGCTTTGAGATTTTTGACAGCTATAGAATGCTTTGTGGTTGTCTTTAGAATCAGTGGCAATTTTATTTTCATAACTAGCTTTGGAGGATTTTATGAGGGATCTCAGCTTCTTACTGAGGCTGACCAGGGAGTTCCTCCAATCGTGGGATTTTACTCTTTTTTGCAACAGTTTCTTTCTTCTGTTGTAGAGTTTGTTTATGGCAGAAGACCACCAGATTGGCTTCCTTTTTATTAAAACTAATAATATTCACTTATTAAAACTAATAATGTGATTACTTTACCAGAAGATATGGATTGGATGTCACATTCTCACAAGAGAACAAAAGAAACAAAAATCTGGACAGATATCAAAAAGAAGAAGCAAAAGACGGATACTGTTACAGCCAAATCTCTCAAAGCATCTACTATGATATGAATTGTTTTAACATTACTTTAAAGGACCAGTTTTACTGCCTTAAAACAAAGGTAACTAACTACTGGAAGCTTTATCTATAGTTTTTGAAAACAGATGACACATGAGAGTTTTCACATTACCTCAGGTATGTAAAACAGAGTACTTTTCTCTCACAGAAGGAGGGTTATATAGCACATAAAATATTTATACTGTAAATTAACATACATAGTATATGTGTATTTTCTCTTAATTTTATCTTTTCTTTCTCTCTTTTCTTTCTTTTCTCATTATTTATTTTAACTGCATCTTGTCTCCCTTTCTAAATTCTCTCCTATTTACTATACTAATATAGTCTGTATATATTGAATAACTCACTATCTATACATAAACAATAGTCTAAAATAATCCAGTTTTAAGGAGACTAATTGGAGTAGTGAACTTAATTGTTATTACAATATTAGATTAATGATAGTCACTGTTATGCTTATTGGGATTGGGGGCATGTTCGTGATTAACTCTGAAATGTTCCATTCATGTACATATGTCCTTTGAATTATTTCCTTTTAGTATTCACAAATATATATATAAAAAGGGAGGGAAAATGTACTGTTGGTTAAGAGAAGTGAAGCTTTCTTCACATTCTATTTGCATTGCAATAGCAACAGTAAACAATGACTGCAGTTTCTAAGGACACTGTGAACCTGCAAAGTGCATTTAGCCTCACAGATAAATAATAAGAAAAAGTAATGCTGTTTAGTTATTAAAATGAAAAACAACCTAAGCAAGGTAAAATAAATACATAATAGGACTACCTGTAAATATTTTATGATTTATCCTCATAGGATTACATATTCCTGGAAACACAACTGAAATGTTTCCAAACTACATGTGCACTTAAATGTAGCTGCTTGATTAAAAAGTATTACTCAGTTTAACATGCTTTCACAAGATGTCTGCACTGTAAAAGTTTAATTGTATGTTACTTGAAATTGTCAGTCTCTAGAACATATGAAAAGATACATATTACTTTTTGCAACATGTTATCTTTGTAGTTACCTCACACTTTGTACAAACTCACTTGGTAACTGATAGCTATTCATTTAAAATATCAGTTTAAATATTAAATGTGCCCTTGAAATGCTATTGACATTTTGACAAAATATAATCTGAACTGTAAAATGAATGACTTGAAAGAAGTGAAGTAATGCATAGATTTCAAAGACAGTTCTTGACACTACAGTAAAAGTAAAAATGTATATTCACAAGGAAGTATTGAAATGTTTTAGTCTTCCAGTTAAAATAGCTTACTGTCAACATTTTGCAATATCAGAAAGTTTGAAGAGCTAGGAAATTACTATTCTTTGCCTTTATAATGACTATTAGACAGATGTTAGACTATGAATTGTGACATATGTTTATGAGGAAAAGTGGACTCAATTACTCACATTAGACTACACATTCCTGGAAACTCAACTGAAATGTCCCTAAATTACTTGTGAATTTAAATGAAACTGCCTGATTAATAAGCATAACTTACTTTAACAACCTGAATCCATAAGCTATCTGCTCTATATATGCTACAGTATATATGTCACTTGCATATGACAGGCTCTAGAGCACATGAAAAAATACATATTTTTGCAACATGCTATATTTGCACTAACCATACATTCTAAACTAACTCAATTGGCAACTGACAAGTTATTTATTTGAAACAGGCTAAATATTAATTGTGCCCTTGAAATGTTGTTGCCGTTTTGACAAAACAAAACCTGAATTGAAAAAGGAATGATTTGAAGACGTGAAGTATTGTACAGATTTCAAGGACAGCTATTGTCACTACAATATAAGCAGAAATGTATGCATGCAAGGAAAATTTGAAATGCTTTATACTTTTAGTGAAAATAGTTTATTGTTAACTTTTTGCTTTATCAGAAAATATAAAGAGCTAGGAAATTATTTCTAATTTGTCTTTATAATGTTTACTAAAGTGATGTTAGTCACTGACTTAATGGATTGCGAGTCATGTACAAGACGGACTACTGAATGTTATTTCTGTTTACCTGTGTTTGCTGAATTTCTTTTATTAGTACTGATTTAAAACAAGGGAAAGAAAGGGAAGGGAAATCTCTGTTTTTGGTCAAGGGAGGAGAGGCCTAAGAGTATTCTAAATGCCCCGAGAACTCTCTAAGATGCTCTAAATACTATTTGATTAATACTTACCTAAGGTAAGCCTTGATTACCATATAGGTACCTTCACATTCATTCTAGACCTGATGTGATTACCCATTCTGGAAGCAGGAGGTGCCCTATGCAGGATGGGAATTGTCAGGGTGATCATAGTTCATTCTTAGACTCGGCTTTATAAATCTATAAATATGTAAAACCACTGCACAGTAGAATGTAGAGCACCTCTACTCAGAGTCAGGATACCACTGATAAGCCATGTCTTTTGATAACTGTGAGCTGAAGATTGGAAAAGTAAAGGAAGACAGTACACCTATAGTAAATTCATATTTCATTGGTAATCACTCATTGTCTTCTGTAGAGTCCTTTTATTCAAATTATTTTAGTAATAATCTATTTGTTGTTGGCTTATTTAGTGTATGCTCCTCTGTTCCATTTAATTTTCCAAAATGACATATCTGACATATTTGGGATCTCTTAAGGATAACTAAATACTGGATATTTTCTAAGTCAACTTAATAATTGTTTACACTACTAACATTCCATCCTGATATATAAAATACCATAGAACAATAATAGAATAATATAGAATTCCATATCTCTTTTAAGAAAATTCTCCATATAATAATTTAACATATGGAGCTCAGTTGATATTGTTGGTTAAAGGTATGAGTGATAATCCAATAGCTCTATCTTTATCTATTGGATTAGGAATGACTTTCATTCCATGTTTAATGGGAAATTCATATTTACTTGTATTTGATAAAGCCTGACCAGAATTTTACCCTACTTGTATTTAAAGAAGAAAGAACATTAAATTACACTCCCAAGTTTACACACACAAAAATAAAATTCAATGTTATCAGAGAATATGGTATAACTATTATAATCAAAATAAAAAAAGAAGCAAAACGTTTCTTCCAACAATAACTTGAAATGGATTTAACATTCATATCATTAAATACTAATGGCTTAAATAATGCAAATAGAAGATCAAACTCTACACTTTACTGAAGACAAATGCATAGATGGAAATAAAAATCAAAGAACTACGAATCTATCCCAGGCCATTGGTAAATAATCCTTGGAAGAAAGTTATATCTTTGTTGGGCACTCTGCAATAATCAATATTGTATCTCTGATAACTGATCTGTTAATTCTATATTTAATAACATACAGTGAATATAACTGAAAGTCAGGCTATTTTAAATATTGTATATAGTTGTTTAAAATGATATTTAAAAATATTATGTAAATGTTATTTTATTTGAAAATAAAAAATATTTGAGAAAAAAAAGAAATGCAATAAAGCAAAGAAGGAAAATATTTGAAAAATTGAATCTGATGATTTTTTGTGGAGAATTTTATTAAACTAGATACCTGTTAAGGGGTGAAATATAAAGCAGTAGAATAAAGAATGTGTTATGATTGCAAGGTAGTGGTAACTGCAAAACGTGTTTTAGAATGTAAAATGAGTAAGTCTTTTTGGGAAAGGTTTAAAGTGTATATAGTTGGGACGGTTTCATGGAAATGAATATGAAAATGACATTCTATGGTAAAATGAAAAAGGAAGGAAGGAGGAACTTGATAAATATGATAAAATATTATTTGTTAGAATATGGGTATTGTAGGAAATAAGCTGTGTGAAGGACTACTGAATAACAAAAACAGGATTAAGATGTACTTGCAAAAATAAGAAAATGGTTGAGGAAAAAGGAAATGGGAATGGATGAAGTATGTACAAAATGGTGTTGTATTGCTGTTGAAAAAATTGTAAAAATCATATAAAATGAATGGATATGGGGTTGCAAAAATATGTAAACAATATAATTAATGTGTAAATAATGTATATATGAATAAAGCAACCCCAGCACTTTGTTTGAGAAGTGTCATGGGATCGTTTACATCTACCTGAGCTAACACCAAGTCAAGAAGACAGGACCTTGGTTAAATGTTTTTATTACAACAAGCGGAGCTTTCGGTCAAATAACCTTCTTCAATGCTAAACTTCGGTTAAATGTCTCATCCAAAGGATAGCACACTCAGAAGTGGATGGAATCTTGGTTTAATGTATCATCCAAAGGAAAACACACACAGAAGTGTCTGGAACCTTGGTTTAATGTCTAATCCAAAGGATGGAACCTCAGTTTAATGTCTCATCCAAAGGAATGCACACTCAAAAGTGGATGGAACCTCAGTTCAATGTCTCATCCAAAGGAATGCATACTCAGAAGTAGATGGAACCATGGTTTTAAGGAAGGCACACTCAGAAATGGATGGAACCTCAGTTCAATGTCTCATCTAAAGGAATGCATCAGAAGTGGATGGAACCTTGGTTTTAATGTCTCATCCAAAGGAAGGCACACTCAGAAGTAGATGGAACCATGGTTTTAAGGAAGGCACACTCAGAAATGGATGGAACCTCAGTTCAATGTCTCATCCAAAGGAATGCATACTCAGAAGTGGATGGAACCTTGGTTTTAATGTCTCATCCAAAGGAAGGCACACTCATAGATGGAACCCTGGTTTTAAGGAAGGCACACTCAGAAGTGGATGGAACCTTGGTGTTAATGTCTCATCTAAAGGGCGGCATACTCAGAAGCGCAGCACTCCCTACTGCTGCACTGCAGTGTCAACAATTTGAAAATTAATCCAGTCACCTGAAGGGAGAAAAGAATCAACTGCCTTCTGCTTTTACAGCACCAAAGGTGAGTGTATTACCTGTAGTGCCATTGACACTACAAACTGGCTGAGGAAAAGAACCCGCACTCCAGGGGGGGGGGTAATAAATGAAGACAACCAGTGAAGTTCCTCTGGGATCCATACTAGGATCTGCAAATTAGGAATATACTTCCATGATCTCCAAATCAAAGACAGGGATCACTGGCTAATTAAGTTTGCAGATGACTATAAATTGGGTACCAGTCTCAAATTCTCTTCTGACATGCAGAAACTACAACTTGAACTTATACATGTTAGTAGCTAGAACACAGAAAATGAGTTCAAATTAAATACTAGATAGTACAATATTGTTGCATTTTGTAAGCAATCTCTCAACCCAGCTTACAATACAGACAACAGCCCACTCCATGATGAAAATGTTATGAGAAACCTTGGAACATGGGTAGATAATTCCCTCTCCTTTGATTATCGTGTTGCAACAGTGATTAAGAAATCCTTCTGTCTGGTACAGCTGATCACAAAGGTATCTCCACTAGATCCAAAGAAGTATTTCCTCTCTACTTCCACACTGCATCCTTTGGGATGTACATTTCTAGACATATCAGGCAGTTGAAGATACCCCAGAGGTTCCTAACAAAAAGATCATGGGCCTAAAAAGGAGACAGAAGTCTCTGTCCCTCTAGTCAGTGTCCTACAGACACATTAGAGGTAATCTGTGCCTTGCATTTTGGGCCACTGAGATTCCAGCAGTTCAAGACCTCTTATATCTCCACAAATCATACAGTCCAGTGAACACTAGAACCAGAAATTTGAACCTGTTTCAGCAGTTAAACAAATCATGAAGATGAGACACATTTGATACACACAGACTTCCACTTCTCTGGAACAAACTTTGACTCCAGATCATGCAACCATCCTTTAAAAAGGTTACACAACTGGATGGGTACTCACAAATTACTGTCCTGTATGACAAAGCCTACCAGTCCATGAAAAAGGACAGAGGGGTTTAAGGCTGGGTACAGACAAGGCATAAATGACAACATGGCAGTTGCATTTTCTATGATTCTGTGACTCTATAATCATATGACAGAATGGGAGAAAACAGATGGGTTTGATTTTTTGGGTATGGAGTCACTCTTAGGTTTGGAGGGAAAGAGTTCAAATAGCACCTGTATCCATTCTGAACTATTTCCAGTGCCCATGATCGCTTCTGATTTGACTCAAAAGGATGAAAGAAAGAGAAAGACCGTTTGCTTGATAGAGTGGATAGCCAGGTTGTGGCGGCAAGGAGTAGATAGTTCTAATTTTTTGTTTGCATGGGATGGAGACTGGGCTCCATTCCATTTTTTCTTTGTATCTACATTTTCTTTAGTTACGGTCTTCCATTTTTTTTCCTGGGACTGTTTTCTCCTAAGAAATTGGCCTTGACTAGAGGGGTACTTCTTATGCATTTTAGAATGGAAGACTAAAAAATTTGCTTAACCCCTTGAATAAGCTTCAATTTTTCATTAAGGCATTTCAATAACTCAGCTGAGGAGGGTCCAAATAAATTTTTTTTGTCCAATGGAGCATTGAGGATCTGTGCCTTTATGCCTTCTGGGAGATTTCACAATGTCAGCCTAGTATACTTGTGCACAAGTGAACCCATGGCAGCAGCCCGGGAAACTGCATCAGCTGCATCAAATGAATATTTAAAGGTATGTTTGGATACCTTGGATACTGAAGAAATCATGTTAAATATGGAAATCTTACCTTTAGAAGATGACAGATCAACAACAGTCTTAGTCATATCTGTAAATTGTAAGTAATTTTTTGGCTCTATGAGTCTAGCAATGCATTGTTCTAAAGACTAAGGTGGAGGATGTATAGACTTGTTTCCATTAGTGCCTGTGTCTTATCTCTCCTACCCTAGTCAGATGGAACTGGATTAACAATAGTTAACTGTTTAGAGATGTTTTGCTAAAGAATCCACAGAGTGATTTGCAAGGGGGTTACAAAAGAGGAATTTGTGAGTTTATGGTACTTTATAAAGCATATCATTTTCTGGGTGCTGGTGAAATGGCTATCTGGTGAAGCACAAGCAGAATTAAAAATGTCTCCCAGGGCACCACTAAAAGGAGGAATGGCAATAAGTTTTGGAGTATCCACCTGAAGAAGTTCATAGTACCTCTTGTGTGTGTTCAATATTTATTTTTCTAACTACTGTAAAAGGTCCCTCATTCTGGTAACTGTGTCAGAAAAAAGTTATCTTGCCTACAGGAAAATCTAAGGAAATATTCTCCTCAATCTCTGAATCTTCGAAGCTTGGAAACACAGTCCTGGCTCTTTTCTTTTGCCTCAGACAAGGAGTGACTGCTTGAGGGAGAGGGAGATCTTTTTCTTTTTAAATTAGAAGCAGCAGGAGATGAAAGCTAATGACTGAGAGGTTTTAAAATCCCCTTATCAAAAGAAAACAAGTCTTCTTTAACTTCTTTGGCAGAAGGGGTAGAAGGTGGAAAGATATGTTAAGTTTTTTGTGTCCCTAAAGTTACAGACCTGGAAGTATTAGATGTCTGTACATTTCATTTCAGAGTTCATTACCTCTTCTCTAGCCAACAATTGAGGGATTCCATCCAGCCAAGGAAGAGGTTCTACTGTCTCCTTCACAGCCATACATCTGGTCATTGAGTATGTACTAGGCTGCTGGGTCTTACTGCCATCCATTGATGCAGCACCAGAAAGGTTGGAACAGCAGCAGTCTGAGGACTCTGACAGGGCCATAGTGGAGTCATAGACTGTTGTGGGGAGGCTGAAGGTAGAACCACTTCAAAACCCCCTTTTGTATATTTTCTTTTCTCTGGAGTCAGAAAGGATATGTCCAAGGAAGTCAAGCCAATGTCCACAGAATAATGAATAAGGACCATAAACCATTCATTTTCAAGGAAAATGTTTAGGCTGTTAAGCCAACATCTGTTGATCTTGGGGTAAATGACAAATCTGGCAAAAGAGGACATTGTGGGTCTCTCATGGACAAAACAAATAGGATGCATGGGAATCATTACAAGGTATCGGTTACCCACAAAAACACTTCCCTTTTCTCCTAGACATAGAAATTCTCACAAAATATTTATTTATAAAGGACAGAAAATCCCCTAGAGGGTATTTATTTGCCCGAAAGTTGAGCAAGCCAAACGGCTGAAACTCTAAATACACAGCAAATACTGAGTCTGAATCTTCAGTAGTAAAACAGTTCTGAATTTTGGCACCTGTTCATATGTTTTATACCATCTCATCTTTGTGCCTCTTTAGATGTTTTGTGTCTGTGGAAGGAGCCCAGTTTTGATCAATATGAGCAGTATGCAGTCACCCACTCCACCCAATACTAACTCCATGAAGAGGTTACTATTGTCACCCTATCTGTGACACGCCTTTTCTATTATTGCCAAATCCAGTGACTTTTGTAAAAGGGTATTTTATACATTTACAATCTTCAGAGTGGAAAAATGCTCCTGAGTTTCTTTTCTGAGGCATTTTCTCTCAATTTTCAAATCAAATTACGCCTCCCTACTTAAATGGAAATCCGCCATTGAAAGATGATGTTCTAATGTATTTAACGTTTCCATAATGCATCTCTTCCTTTTTATGTTAATTTCCATCATACTTTCCTTATGAGGATCCTGCCACATGTTTTATATCATCCTGATGACCCCTTTTTGAATTATCTCCACCATATCTACCCCCTTGCAGATCTGGGACTTCAAGAATTGCATGAAAAACAGCCTCTTTCTTTTAATGGTGAAACACCTCCTGTGCTTTTCAGGATACTCCTAACTTTCTTTTACTGACCTCTCAGACTGATTTTCCCGAAGTAAGTCTTCTGATATAAATAGCATGTTTTCACAATTATTGTAGATAAGACTTAGTTTCAAATGTGTAATCATAATTAATGACTGTAGTACACTTCAGGCAGGACTATTCAGGCATGCGAGTGTCAGGCTGGGTTTGGGTGGGGTCTTCTACTTGCCCATCCTGGGGGTGCCACTGCAAAGAATGTATCTCATCAAATGTACTTTTCATACTAACTGAGGTTGCACTATCTCAAACTAAAGTGGTATCTGTTTTTCTAGAAAACCAAGTAATGTAATGTCTGCAATCTACAATGCAAGCTAGTGCTTGTAACAATTAAACCCATATGCGTAATGTATTGTAGTTGCACATTTTCCACAAGTTCGTATTATACTGTACATCTGGAAAGCTCAGTGAGTGAGACATTTAAAATTCCTGCCTATTACAATAAGTTGGTTTCATACTCCCATTTCCTAAATATTATGACTGCATTCCTGAGTAACCTTCCTGCCTTTACTTTTGTGTCTTGCTTTGCCCCTGTGCTAGATGTACTCTCCACACTCACTCCCAATAACTTCCAACAAAAGGTGACTTTTTGGCTTTGGTAGGCCTATATATTCTGCACAGGCGGTTTGCATCCCTGTTGGTATGCTATATATTTGCAAGTGTGGATGATGTTCAGTTCACTGCTACTCTTGTGTGGATTTCTACTTTGAAGATTTTTAGTAATATCTTTGCTTTGTATTGCAGGTGCCCAATGAAGTATTACATGCATGCTACAATAAGAAATAGTGAAAATGTTTCTGTTATACTACTACAAACTTCCCTGAACCCATTGACATCTACAGTCTACCTTTCTTGGTGAACCTTGAGATACTGAATAATGTAACAGTAGACTTGGGTTGGTGAGATGGACTGATGTACTCTTGCTACAGTTCCACTGAGTGGTGCAAATTTGATCTCTCAGAGTACACAAACCTCAGTAGATAGGCCAGCATTTTAAGTTCTGGATGGTTTCTTTAAGGACTGTTGCACCACTCGGTACATTTTTGTATTTGTAGCTGGTTTCACAAAGTGTCACATGTCAAGCAGCAGGAGGATATGTGTTCTTTTTAAGTGCAAGGACTGGTGTATCAAGTGTACTTAGGAAATAAAGGAAACACTGTCCTTGTACTATTGAGTAAAGGAGACAGACAGTAGTATTAAAGGCCAATGGCATAAGAAAACAAACACGTGGAAGCAGTACCTTCCACTCCACCAGCAACAGACCATCTCCTCACAATGCAGATGCTTACAGTATATTGTTATAAAAAGCATCAGTTTATCATAAAGGAGCTCCACCAAGCTAAACATGTTGGGCCCTGGTCTTGGCTATGTGTACTCACCATGCAACATGACTGTATCCTGCAGCCATGGTTTTAGTGATAAGACCGATGATCCCTTATGCAGCAGTTAAAATAATCAAGGCTACCTCTAGCTAACCTCTACAGCTGACTGATACTAAATGAAATCTGACTAACTCCTCTCTGCCTATTGATAGCAGTTATGTACTTAACAGCTTAATGCCCAAGTTTATCAAGATGGGTTCTGCAAAACCTGTTTCACGTCTGCAGTCTTCTCTCCAGTGTTTGCAATCTTCTAAAGCAGTGATAAGTATGATAATTTCAAAGTGGTACTAACTGTTGCTTACTGAACAGACAATGCACACAACTTACCTTGCACACAGCATTTCAGGATTTCTGGATCAGTGATGACTTCGGGCTGTTCCTTCTGAGTGGAGGGGCTATAAATATCTCCAAAAGTTCTTTTTATTTCTCCCCACAAGTTGGACCCACCGTGCATGCTGGGAATGTTGATTACAGCAAGTCCTCCTAATGAATAAGTGCTTAGGTCAATTGGAACACCACCACACTAAGAGAAAACAGAAGAAAAAAACATGAAAGACAGACGGCTACAAATACAAACCATAGCCTTCAGTGTGATACCATCAGTTAGAAATTCAGCCAGCCAGAAATAATTTCAGGAAACAAGCAAAATGTGGAGGTCAAATGTCATAAAACAAGGATATAAAGCACATTTCAAGAGATACTGACAGTGCACAATCCTTATTTAGAAACAACACCTAAAAAACACTTCCACCTGGGGCATGGGAAGTAAAGATGGACTTGTGCCTGGGGTACTTGGTAAACAGACAGGCCTTATAAATGGAATGGAAGGTGCTAGGCTCTTTGAATGAAGCAACAGGACTAATGTCACAGCACTGGGTACTGTGGTACGGAGGTATTGCATCCTTATTATAACTACAGACGCAGAAGGAATACTATCACTTTATGTGACACCACCCACAGTGGTATCATGTTAGTAATATGTTACATAAGTGGAGGGATAATGCAACTTTGTTACATGACAATCATCACAGATGTACCCGGACAGTAATATGGTTACAATGGCAATGGGAATAACACAACTGTGCTATGTAACTCTAGTAGCAGAAATATCCTGTCAATAATATGACTACAAAGGCACTGGGAATAACACAACTGTGTTATACAACAGCAGCTGTGGAGGCATGCTGTCAGTAATATTATTTCAGAGTCACTGAGGGAATAACAGAACTATGTTACACAACAGTAGCCAGAGAAGCATTGTATCAACAGAAAAACAACAACAGAGTCTCTGGGAATAACCTATCTGTGTTACATGGCAACAGCTACATGGGTGTCTTGTAAGTAGTACAACCACAGAAGCAATGGGAACAACATGTCTGTGCTATGTGACACTAATCACAGAGATATCAGGTTAGTGATACAACTACACTGGCCCTGGGAATAACACATCTGTGTTATGTGATACTAATTACAAAGGTGTCATGTTTGTGATACAACTACGGAGGAACTGGGAATAACACATCTGTGTCATATGACGCTAATCACAGAGGTATCATGTTAGTCATTCAACTACATTGGCCCTGGGAATAACACATCTGTGTTATGTGACACTAATCACAGAGGTATCATGTTAGTAATACAACTACATTGGCCCTGGGAATAACACATCTGTGTTATGTGACACTAATCACAGATATTTCATGTTTGTAATACAACTACAGAGGCACTGGGAATAAAATATCTGTGTTATGTGACACTAATCACAGAGGTGTCATGTTTGTGATACAACTGGGTTTTTACGCTTGTATACAGCTCAGCAAAGCTCCTCGTGGTGCCCTGCAGAATCCTACAAGCGGCCGAGAGACAAAGAGAGACTTTGGAAGTGTTTAAGTATTGATTCTGTCTTGTTGTATCCCTGAAACGCTAATTCCGCCGAAAACGCGGTTATTCAGTGCTTCTGTGGAACCCTACTGATATCTGCATTGCTTACTGTACTTAAAATTCATGGTTGCACTTTAAAATGTTACTGTTTGTCGTTTTTGCTTGTATACCTGTAACATAGTTGTAGGCTACACACTCAAGTGCGCTAGCCTCCTCTGTGTATTTAGAGTTATTTAAGTTGCTGCATTTCTGTTATCTGTGAAAAAAGAAAAAATACAAAAAAATAATCTCCCTGCTTTCCCGCCTTTCTGTACTAGTCTAGTCCGGTTTTCAGGCTTTGCTGAATCCAGGACTGTGGTTAAGGTTCCTGTGTTGCCCATATCATACTTGAATAGTTAGGTGGCTTCCTTGTTCACTGTGAGAGACGGAACTCTGAGCAGCCTATCTGTCCCTGTACAAGTGGTCCCAGCCCAGCAACGTGTAGCTCATTGGCCATATTGGGCTAATTTCTATCCTTTTGTTCTCCCTGGTATAAAAATCGCTTAGCACGGTTTTTGCGCTTGTATACAGCTCAACAAAGCTCCTCGTGGTGCCCTGCAGAGTCCTACAAGTGGCCGAGAGACAAAGAGAGAAATTGGAAGTGTTTAAGTATTGATTCTTTCTTGTTGTATCCCTGAAACGCTAATTCCGCCGAAAACACAGTTATTCATTGTTTTGTGGAACCCTACTGATGTCTGCATTGCTTACTGTACTTAAAATTCATTGTTGCACTTTAAAAAGTTACTGTTTGTCGTTTTTGCTTGTATACCTGTAACATAGTTGTAGGCTACACACTCAAGTGCGCTAGCCTCCTCTGTGTATTTAGAGTTATTTAAGTTGCTGCATTTCTGTTATCTGTGAAAAAAGAAAAATACAAAAAAATAATCTCCATGCTTTCCCGCCTTTCTGTACTAGTCTAGTCCAGTTTTCAGGCTTTGCTGAATCCAGGACTGTGGTTAAGGTTCCTGTGTTGCCCATATCATACTTGAATAGTTATGTGTCTTCCTTGTTCACTGTGAGAGAGGGAACTCTGAGCAGCCTATCTGTCCCTGTACGAGTGGTCCCAGCCCAGCAACTTGTAGCTCATTGGCCATATTGGGCTAATTTCTATCCTTTTGTTCTCCCTGGTATAAAAATCGCTTAGAGCGGCTTTGCACGATTTTGCGCATTGGGCAGCGCTGGTTAATCAGATTTAAACTATTCCCGGCTCCACAAAGTCTACTCTTCAGTTTTTCCCTTGGAACTGCTCTAACTGACAAATTAAACACTCTATTTTAAATTTAAACCCTGCACTTGCTCATATAAGCAATTTCTAGAAGTTAAGCACTAATAATCTAAATAAGCACTACATCCTCATATACTCCCCTTGAGTACTTTATTCCCCATTGGTCCTTTCTGATTCAGTTGCAAAGGAGTTCCCTATACTATTCTAGCATGTCCAAAGGTCAGTTACTGGTCTCCTCTCCAGTCCAGCTGGTGAATCTGGGAATCTTGAGGGAATGTTACAACTGCCTCATGTACACAGACAACCCTCTCCTCCTCCCAACAAGTACAAATATATGTGAGAGATGCAACCATATAGCCAAACTGGAGGCTGAGCTCTCTCGACTCAGTACTAGCATAACCAGTCAGGAGGGGAAGGTAACCACACACACCACAAATCCAGTCTCACATAGTCCTACCACAACTGCAGACCAAACACATAAACACACAAAAACATACCCGGAAGCTCTAAATAAAAATCTGCCAAAACAGCAGAGACCTCCAAAGCAGACACCCAAGCGACCGCTACCCCAAAACAAAACACAGGCAACACATAGCTCACAAAGTCAGTGTGCCAAACAGCCACAGCCCTTAAGGCTCAACAACATACCCGATACACTTGTAATAGGTGACTCTATAGTCAGACACACTGATGTCCCGCTGAACAAAGAAAAGGTCACAGTGAGCTGCCTGTCAGGCACTAGAATCCGCCACATAACACAAGCACTCAGGTCACTCCAAAGCAAGTACAAATATGACTCAGTCATTGTCCGTGCTGGTGTGAATGACCTGAGATGTACCTCCCTGGACTACATGAAAAGAGACATAGACGAGCACTCTGATCATGTAGCCCAGGCCGGTATAACCCTGACCTTGAGCAGCATCTTACCCTCACCAAGAATGATGCCTCAGTATAAAGACAAAATGATCAATTTCAACAATTGGCTCAAGTATTGGTGTCATTCAAAGGGGATCCAGTATCTGTCTGCCTGGGATGACATGCTAGACAAGCCACGTTGCTTCGCAAGGGATGGCTTGCACCTGTCACCCCTGGGCTTTCGGATATTGGCAAAGGCTCTTGCCATCCCCATAGTGCCTTTTTCAGGCAAGGCTCAAAAGACAAACCCACCTTCTTAGACAACACAAGTAGAAAGAAACTAAGGGTAATGCTGCTCAATGCCAGAAGTCTAAACCTCAAGATGCATGCTCTCGAAGCCCTCCTCAGTATGGAGAACATCAGTGTCTGTACAGTGACAGAAACCTGGTTCAAGGCTCCCGAGAGCACCCCAGCACTACCAGGTTATACCTCATATCATGATTTTCGGCCCCAAAACTCAGACCGAACCACAAAAGGAGGGGGAGTATCCATATTCATCAAGGACACCCACACCTCCAGGTTAGTGGTATTGCACAAAGCATCGGAGACCATCCATGTGCAACTAACAGTGGGCAAAACTGCCTTTCAGTTTGTAGCAAGCTACAGACCACCCTCTCAAACTCAGAAACCCCACTCGGCCTTCCTGAAGACACTGGAGAATATGAAGGTCTCTCCAAACACCATCATATTGGGGGACTTCAACTATCCAAACATAGACTGGGAGCATTACTCAAGCCCCAACACCCTAGCCCAGAGGTTCCTAGAATTCATAAACTCAAATGCTATGGAACAATTGGTCACCACTCCCACAAGAGGAGAAAACATACTAGATCTGATCATCACCAACATGGGAACACAATGTTCCATACCAGAAGTATACCCCTCATTGGTAAGATCGGACCATAAATTAATCTCACTAGAAATCCACATCCCGCCCCCAGCCCCAGCACAAAAGACCACAGTGAAGAACTTCTCAAAAGCTAACTTCACACTTCCTAAAACCAAAGTGGAATCCTTCAAGGCCCCCAGGCCAGTGGAAACCACGGCCCTATCTGCTGAATCCTTTATAAACGCATTCTATGGACACCTTCAGGAATGCATGGATCATGCAATCCCAAATAAAACCAAGACCCATTCCCCAAAAGGCAGGCATCCTGTCTGGTGGATCCCAGCCATAAATAAGCTATACAACAGAAGGAGGAAGCTACTACATGATAGAGCAAAATCCCTAAAAGGGAAGGCATCTCTGATCAGTACTAGCAAAAAACTACGATCACTCATAAAACATCCAAGGCCACTTTCGAGAGAAAAATTGCACAAGCAACAAAAGATAATCATAAGGCTTTCTTTAGTTATGTTAGAAACCTGGGTGGCAACTCCCAGATATGCTCAGAGTTAGTCCATAATAACAAAAAATACACTGAACCCTCAGACATTGCCAACATCCTGGCAGACAGGTTCAGTGCAAACTCCCCCCCCCCCCCAAAAGGCAAATATTTATCCCAGCAGAGTGTTGCCTCCCTGACATCTCAGATGCTCAGGTGAGAGCCACCCTCTCCAAAGCAAAAAACACAGCATCAGTGGGACTGGACGGTGTCCCGGGCTGCGTGCTACATGAACTCCAAGAAGAGCTATACCCTCACATAAAGCTGCTATTCAATCTTAGCCTTACTACAGGATATGTACCCAAAGAATGGCGTACAGCAACAGTAGTCCCACTCCACAAAGGAGGCGCCTCTATGGACCCTGGAAACTACCACCCCATAAGCCTGACTAGACTGGTCTGCAAAGCTATTGAGAGGATCATTATGGAGCTCATAAACAAAGACATTGGGGAACTACAGACACTGGATCCTACCCAATTCGGCTTTGTCAAGGGCAGATCCTGCCTCCTGAACCTGGTAGATTTCTTTGAAACAGTCACCAAGGCCATTGATGAGGGTAAAGTGGTCCACACAGCCTACCTAGACCTCGCAAAAGCCTTTGACACAATACCCCACTTGGGCATCGTAGACAAACTCTCCAGCCTAAATATAAACCCCTATGTCATAAAATGGGTTGCAAACTGGCTCAAGGGCAGAACCCACATGGTCAGAATTGCTGGAGCCATGTCAGACTCTAAACCAGTTACAAGTGGCATCCCACAGGGCTCAGTCCTGTGACCTCTCTTATTTGAAATATATTTTTCTGAGGTACAGGCTAACCAAGTTCTCAGATGACTGCAAACTGGGTGCCATAATTGACTCTCCAGCTGACACAAGCATCCTCCAAAAGGGTCTCATAGAGACGGATAACTGGTGCCAGAGCCATGGCCTTAAACTAAAGGCCAAAAAGTGTATAGTTATACCCTTTGGCAAAAACAAAGTGCCCACAAATTACCACATAGGAGGTAATCCATTAAGTACAGAAGAAGTAATTAGGGACCTGGGGACCCAAGTTGATAGTAACCTCTCCTTTGACAACCACATTGCCAAAGTGGTTAGGAAGACCTTCTATATAGCCCACCTTATCATGAAAGGATTCACATCTAGATCAAGGGAGGTCATTGTGCCCCTTTACTCATCCCTCATCAGACCCATAATTGAGTACAATGCCCCATTTGGGATGTACCTTACCCGACACCTGCAGCAACTAGAAAGACCCCAAAAGTACCTCACTAAGAGGATCAAGGGACTCAAACAGATGCCATATGCTGCTCGGCTAAAGAAACTCCAGCTATACTCAGTTGCATACCGCCTACTCAGAGGCGATCTATGCCCGATGTACAAAGCCATGTCCAACCCTGAATTAATGGACATGCTCCACCTCAGAAAATCCAAATCCCTTAGAGCTACGCGATCCAGTGACTTGAACCTCAGCACAGAAATAAATAGGACATGCTGGAGGGACAGATTCATAACCTAGAGGCTCCCTTCACTCTGGGATAGAATCCCAGTCCGTGTTAGGTGGAGCCCCTCACTGACTCTCTTCAAGAAAAATCTTGACAAGTGGATAGCAGATCGTAGGTTTACCCCAGGGATCACTTCTGTGTCACTACTAGACAGACGCACAGTAAACACAACCTTAAAAAGGGCACAGTAAACTCATTCCAAGGGGTGGCGAAAGCCAAACACAGTCTGGCTAGGCTTGTAAATGCCCTAGGGCAGATAGCCTAGTATGAACCTATGAACTGCAGAGGCACTGGGACTAACACATCTGTGTTATATGATGCCAATCACAGAGGTGTCATGATAGTGATACAACTGCACTGGTAGTGGGAATAACACATCTGTGTTATGTGACACTAATCACAGAGGTGTCATGCTAGTGATACAACTGCACTGGCAGTGGGAATAACACATCTGTGTTATGTGGCACTAATCATAAGGTATCATGCTAATAATACAACTACACTGGCCCTGGAAATAACACATCTGTGTTATGTGACACTAATCATGGAGGTGTCGTGCTAGTGATACAACTACAGAGGCATTGGGAGTAAGACATCTGTGTTAGATGACACTAATCAAGGAGGTATCATGTTAGTGATACAACTACATTGGCTCTGGGAAAAACACATCTGTGTTATGTGACACTAATCACAGAGGTGTCGTGCTAGTGATACAACTACAGAGGCACTGGGAATAACACATCTGTATTATGTGACAATAATCACAGAGGTTTCGTGCTAGTGATACAACTATAGAGGCACTGGGAATAGCACATCTGTGTTATGTGACACTAATCACAGAAGTGTCATGTTTGTGATACAAGTACAGAGGTACTGGGAATAACACATCTGTGTTATGTGACACTAATCACAGAGGTATCATGTTAGTGATACAATGTTAGTAAAAACTCTGTACCCATGAACTACCACATAGGCAAGAGTCTACTTAACACCAAAAGTGTGATAAGAGACCTTGGGACACAGGTGGACAGTAGTCTCTCCTTTGATAATCACATTGCCACAGTAGTCAGGAAATCCTTCTACGTGGCACAGCTCATCACAAAAGGTTTTTCATCCAGGGAAAAAGAGGTCATTGTTCTCCTCTACTCACCACTCATTATACCCATTATAGAGTACAACATCCCTTTTGGTATGTACCTCACAAGACATCTGCAACAAATGGAAAGGTCGCAGAAATACCTCACAAAGATGATTACCGGCCTCAAACAGATGCCCTACGCAGACCATTTCAAAAAACTCCAGCTTTACTCTGTCGCATATTGCCTACTCAGAGGCGATCTCTGCCTAACATACAAAGCTATGTTAAATCCAGAGCTGTTGGACATGCTCCACTTAAAGAAATCCCAATCCCTCCGAGCTACACGCTCTTAAGGACCTAAACCTTGTCACCACAATAAACAGAACATGCTGGAGGGACAGATTCCTGTCCCACAGACTTCCCATACTCTGGAACAAACTACCTATCTATATCAAACAAAGCTCCTCATTAGCACTCTTCAAGAAAAATCTTGATGATTGGATGGGAGATAGGAAATTCACCCTGGGGATCACTTCTGTGGCTCTGCTTGACAGGGGCACAGGAAAATAATTTTCTTGGTTGGAAAAAGCCAGGGTACTGTTTGGCTAGGCTTATTTAGGCCCTAGGGCCAATAGCCTAGTGCCTACCTATGAACTACACTGGCCCTGGGAATAACACATCTGTGTTATGTGACACTAATCACAGAGGTGTCATGTTAGTGATACAACTACAGATGCTTTGAGAATAACAAACATCTGTGTTATGTGACAATAATGACAGAGGTATCATGTTAGTAATACAACTACATTGGCCCTGGTATTACCACATCTGTGTTATGTGACACTAATCACCGAGATGTCATGTTAGAGATACAAATATGGAGACATTGGGAATAACACATCTCTGTTATGTGACACTAATCACAGAGGTATCAATTTAGTGATACAACTATATTGGCCCTGGGAATAACACATCTGTTAAGTGACACTAATCACTGAGGTGTCATGCTAATAATACAACTACACTGGCCCTGGGAATAACACATCTGTGTTATGTGACACTAATCACAGAGGTGTCGTGCTAGTGATACAACTACAGAGGCACTGGGAATAGCACATCTGTATTATGTGACACTAACCACAGATATTTCATGTTTTTGATACAACTGTAGAGGCACTGGGAATAACACATCTGTTAAGTGACACTAATCACTGAGGTGTCATGCTAATAATACAACTACACTGGCCCTGGGAATAACACATCTATGTTTTGTGTCACTAATCATAGAGGTATCATGTTAGTGATGCAACTGAATTGGCATTGGGAGTAACACATTTGTGTTATGTGACACTAATCACGGAGGTGTTGTGCTAGTGATACAACTACAGAGGCATTGGGAGTAAGACATCTGTGTTAGATGACACTAATCACTGAGGTGTCATGCTAATAATACAACTACACTGGCCCTGGGAATAACACATCTGTGTTATGTGACAATAATCACAGAGGTAATAGAAATGGAAGATCTGTCTGTCACACAACAGTAGCCATAGAAGTTTTGTGTCAGTAACACAACTACACAGGCAAAAGAAATAACATTTCTGTGTTATATGGCAGCAGCTTTAAGGGGTTCCATGTCAGTAGTTCAACTAGAGAAGCACTAGGAATAATATAAATGTGCTACATATGACACTTTTCTTCAGGGTTCAAAGACCTTATAACTGAATCAAGAGCTGCAGCAGGCTTGGGTCTGATGCATAGTAATCCTGAAGTTTATCAGATACAGAGAGTTCACAGCAGACCTCTGTCATGGGCACAACAGAAAAGCCTTGCAAGTAAGTTAAACATACAAGGGAGCTATCTCATCAGTGATACATCCAGCGGAAACCACAAAGCCATGCACAAAGCACTATAAAAACTGTGGCATTCAAGTACTACCTACAGATAAACAAAGGGAAACTGATAGCCGTTCAGTGACAAAATCTCTGCAGTCCAATTAACCAAATATGATTTGCTGAAAAGTACTGTCAACAAACCAGACTTTGCCCTTCGTCATTTCACCATAGTTTGCCTACCTACAGAAAAACACATTGTTTTTAGCTTTGAAGAAAATGGTTTTCAATGAATCATATTCACATTATTATTATTCAATATTAGACTGACAATCTAAAATTTGATATCTACATAGCCCAAAATATCAAAAAAGTTTGTAAAAAATTAGGCCTCCTTTACAGAAACAAGACATTTTTAACCAGATCTACAAAAGCTACCATTGCCCGGACACACCTTCTGTCACCCCTACTCTACACCGCCCCTATACTAACCAACCTATGCAAATCAGACTACACTAGACTTGAATACACTAGACTTGTTACAATAAAATAGCCAAATTTGCTACAAACTTCCCCTACAAAATACACCATTGCACAGCCCTTAGACAACTAAATTGGCTAGAACTTCCTCAGCTCCTCCAATACAAGCAACTAACCTTCACCCATAAAACACTACATGAATCAGATAAACCCCCAGCCCTTCAAGATCTCATACAACCATACACCACTACTACAACACTCCATTCCAGTGACAAACTCCTAGTTAAATCCACCAAAGCTAACAACTCAGCTGGAGAATCCTTATTTCTAACATCATTCCTAAAATATGGAATAAACTACCCACTTGCATCACTTCCATCTGCACCATAGTCTTTCTTCTTCTTTCAGATGCTCCCATTAGGGGTCACCACAGCAGATCAACTGTTTCCATTTCTTCCTGTCCTCTGCATCTTGCTCTGTCACACCAACCACCTGCATGTCCTCTCTCACCACATCCATAAACCTTATCTTAGGCCTTCCTCTTTTCTTGTTACCTGGCAGCTTCATCCTTAGCATCTTTTTCCCAATATACTCTGCATCCCTCCTCTGCCTTTTTGTCAGTGCCACTGTCTCCAACCCATATAACATAGCTGGTCTCACTACCCTCTTGTAGACCTTCCCTTTCACTCTTACTGGTACTCGTCTGTCACAAATCACTTCTGACACTCTTCTCCACCCACTCCATCCTGCCTATACTCTCTTCTTCACCTCTCTTCCACACTCACCATTACTCTGAACTGTTGATCCCAAGTATTTAAACTCATCCACCTTCGGCACCTCTACTCCCTGCATCCTCACCATTCCTCTATCCTCCCTCTCATTCACACACACATATTCTGTCTTAGTCCTGCTGACCTTCATTCCTCTTCTCTCTAGAGCATATCTTCACCTCTCCAGGGTCTCCTCCACCTGTTCCCTACTCTGACTACAGATCACAATGTCATCTGCAAACATCATAGTCCATGGGGGCACCTGTCTGATCTCGTCTGTCAACCTGTCCATCACCACTGCAAATAAGAAAGGGCTCAGAGCTGATCCTTGATGTAATCCCACCTCCACCTTAAACGCATCTGTCACTCCCACCGCAGACCTCACTACTGTCACACTACCCTTGTACATATCCTGTACCACTCTTACATACTTCTCTGACACTGCCGACTTCCTCATACAATACCACAACTCCTCTCTAGGCACCTTGTCATATGCTTTCTCTAAGTCCACAAAGACACAATGCAACTCCTTCTGACCTTCTCTGTACTTCTCCATCAACACTCTCAGAGCAAACATTGCATCTGTAGTGCTCTTTCCTGGCATGAAACCATACTGCTGATCACTAATCATCACCTCCCTTCTTAACCTAGCTTTCACTACTCTTTCCCATAACTTCATGCTGTGACTGATCAATTTAATCCCTCTGTAGTTACTACAGCTCTGCACATCACCCTTATTCTTAAAAATCTTTACCAAAACACTTTTTTCTCCATTCCTCAGGCATCCTCTCACTTTCCAAGATTTCATTAAACAATCTAGTTAAAAACTCCACTGCCATTTCACCTAAACACCTCCATGCTTCCACAAGTATTTCATTTGGACCAATAGCCTTTCCATTCTTCATCCTCTTCATAGTTATCCTTACTTCCTCCTTGCTAATCCACTGCACTTCATGATTCACTATCCGCACATCATCCAACCTTCTCTCCCTCTCATTCTCTTCATTCATCAACCCCTCAAAGTACTCTTTCCATCTGCTCAACTCACTCTCCTCGCTTGTGAGTACGTTTCCCTCATTATCCTTTATCACCCTTACCTGCTGCACAGCTTTACTAGCTCGGTCCCTCTGTCTAGCCAATCGGTATAAGTCCTTTTCTCCCTCCTTAGTGTCCAACCTTTCATACAACTCTTCATAAACCTTATCCTTAGCCACCTCTCTCTTTGCCATGCACCTCATCTCCTTATACTCTTGTCTACTTTCTTCATCTCTCTGACAATCCGACTTGTTCTTCGCCAACCTCTTTCTCTGTATACTCTCCTGTACTTCTTCATTCCACCACCAGGTCTCCTTGTCCTCCTTCCAGATGTCACACCAAGCACCTTTCTAGCCATCTCTCTTATTAGCTCTGCTGTAGTTACCCAGCTATTCGGTAACTCTTCACTGCCACCCAGTGCCTGTCTTAACTCTTCCCTGAACTCCACCCCACAATTACCCTTTTTCAATTTCCACCATTTGATCCTTGGTGCTGCCCTCACACTCATCCACCTCTTCTTGATCACCAGTGTCATCCTACAAACCAACATCCTATGCTGCCTAACTACACTTTCCCCAGTCACCACTTTACAGTCTCCAATCTCCTTCAGACTGGCCCTTCTACATAAGATATAATCCACCTGTGTGCATCTTCCTCCACTCTTGTATGTCACCATATGCTCCTCCCTCTTGTTAAAATACGTATTCATCACAGCCATCTGCACCATAGTGCAATTTATAAAAACTTCTATTTACTCATTTAGAAAAATCCTGGCTTTGCTCTTGCTACCCACCTGACTAACTCTATATTCTCCACTTTTTATACATACCCTCTGACTTTTTTTAGCTCTACACTTTATAGTACTATCCTATTATGCCTTCTGCCTTCCCTATATATATACTTACTCTTTTACCACAAATCATTTCAAGTCTTCCTCAAAAATATCATACTGTGCTTTCTAATACATATGCTAGTCTAGTTTGTATAACACCATATACTCTTTGATGTACAAATTTTGTTAAAATTGCTAAGGTGTCATCTCTTTCGGTTATTTATATTTGCAATGTGTACTTGCATTGTTGACCTATACTCTGTCATTTTCCTGTGGTATAATGTTTGTTTTTCATAGTGTAGGAGCTTTTCTGCCTGGGCCGCTGCTGAAAATGGATCTGTGTCCAGTTGGACTTTCTCGGTAAACAAATAAAATATTTGCATAATTGAAGTTCAGAGATTTTAGAATCAATGAGCTGACATGCATATGTAAACAATTGCTCCTTATGCCCTAGGTACTTTTGAGAAGCTCATCACCTGGCTGAAACAGTCATAGTACACATACATGCATTGCACCAACATAAACACAAAAACATTAAGGTACTGCTGAGCAAGGCACAATCAAGTGGCTAATATGTAGCTGTCTCTTTGGCTTTGCGTTTACAAGGTAGTGAAACAGTGAATCAGATCCACATGGATATGAAGGAGTTGTTCCTGCAGCACAGGAGGAACATTTATTTTCTGCTGAGCACACAGTATTCAACAACACGTGTGTCCTTTAGATGAAAATTAGTGAAGACTTAAGCCAGAGCAAAGGTAAAGAGGTCATGCAACTTGAACAGACAGTCCAAACACCTTAATGTCTGAGACATTGTATTATAGAGGTTTTGCACTGAGCACAAAAAAAGGACAGAACTTACAGGACAAAGGGAAGACGACGCTCTGTGATTTTGTCTAGGACATAGGGCAACAGAGGCCTTGCAGCTAAGGCAGAAATGCAGCAGAAGTCTTCTGCCTGAGGCAATGAGAGAATAGGTGCATTGTGTCTGAGACAGGAGCATGGACAGGTGTGTGAAACACAAGGGGAATACAAATCTTGTATCCACATTGCTTTATGACTGCAAAACAAGCATGCAGACACATTATGTCTGGGACACAGTGACAGCCATAAACTCGTGAAAGAGATATATGGCTTCAGAGATTTTGTATTTCCATTTAGAAATATAAAATTACTATTCCAGGGTCAAAGAAGTAAAAAAAGACTTCTGTTTCAGATGCAGAGGAACAAACTGGTGTCTTATGTTACACATGCCACATTATGGCTGTGATGCCAGCAAACATTACAATAAATGTATGTATGGGTGGGCGGTGGACATAAATGGCTGTTACTTTTTTTTTTTTTTTTTTTTTTTTTTTTTTGCTCTGACTGGTGACTAGGTATCTACATCTCTACAAGACTTCATGCTGATGACAGCAGTTGATACCACCTACATGTGAATGCAGGGCTGGTATAAGTCAAGTGAACTATTACATTTTCTTGCCATTACATGTAACATATGAGAACATTACATTGTGACCATTTCAATAACTGTAACATGTACGTAAAAATCAATAAACTGTGTTAAAAAGCTGCTGGCAGTGACTAGACATTTTTTGACAGAACTGTTACCTCAAGTGATATGTACTCTTTAAGTTTCTTGCATGTCCCGGATATGGTTTCTGAGGTGGCAAATTCGAAGTACCACAATTTGTTCTTCATTCTATAGAAATGAACAGTTAATTTAATTGCTGTAGCAGTCCATAACCATATATTTATTCAGACATAAAGAAACCTGTAGCTGTAATAATAATAACTAAATTTGAAGTCCATGACAGTGGTACAAATGCAGTCATCTGTCTCCAACATTACACTACAGACTTTACTTTTACACATTTTTAATGCTCATTTATTTTTTTACTTCATTTCATTTCACTGACGTTTGGCAAACATTTAGGTACATACTGTTTTCAATAGAGGAAACAAAAAAAGAAAAATCACAAACAAAATGCCAGCGATACTCACTTTACGTGAAACTAGTTCTCTGAAGTGAAGATTCAATGTTTTAAGTTAGCTGAACAGAGGTTTGATGGATTTCTCATTTGATGACTGAACATAGACCCCAGAAAATGCATCCAAATACAAATCCTGTTATTCTCTCAACTTTCTACGTTTATAAGAGTCATATTTAAAATATGTCCCTATTCCTTATTTTTTAGGCTTTGTCCAGATTTTGCTAAGAGGTTCAGAGGTATATGTAGGATTCTAACAAGAAACCGGCATGATTTCTGGACCAGCGAAAAATCCTATGGGAGCAGAGTATGATATACCAATAAGTATGAATAAATGGCAACTCACTTGAGAATGTTCATTGATCTGTTTAAAGCTGGTTTGGTTGACTCAGTTCCTCAGTAATATTCTTACATACAGTGGACTTAGCCCCAAAGCTTCTCAATGGATTCACAGCTTCCTTTCAGACTGAACATTTTCAGTCAAAATTACCACCACCTGTTCTAATATCTCTAATTAAAGGTGTTCCACAAAGATCTGTACTTTCCCCTTTGCTCTTCTTTCTGTTAATTTCCTTTGACCATACAAATTTCCTTTAATTATGTATATTAACTGCATGGCAATTTACAGGACTGGTCCAACCCATGCCAGCATCAAAACTCAGCTTCATTATGATTTAGCAAATGAGGTCATAAACCACACTTTTTAATACAATACAGTTAGTGCTTTCGTCTCAGTACAATGCCTAAAACTTCTTCAGACAACCAGCATCTAGTAAAATGTCTCATAAAATAGTCACGTACATCACATGATTCACACAAACTCCACCTCCACTTGGTAAAATATAATAAAAAAAAATCTTTACAATTCCCCTTTGATTTAAATTTCTATATAACCAATATAACCAATTTAAAAGAGGCCAAAATTTAAAAAGTATACTCGAATGCAGTAAGAAAATGATAACTAGGAATGTAGGAATGTATAGATGTGAGGCTTGCTCATACTGTAAGTACATTGAAGTGGGAGGTTCTTTTACAATTCAGGGAAGAACCTTTAAATGTAAATGGATATATAATCGCAACTCTAAAAGTGTTATTTACCTTGCTAGTTGTAGATCTTGTCCGTGTTTCTATATAGGAAAGACCGACCGTAAACTAAAAGACCGAGTTTACGTGCACCTACACAGCATTAGAAAAGTAAAAATGGAGAATGCATTGGCAAAACCTGTATCTAGATTTCCAGAACATAGCTTTGTATTTAAAATACTAGACCATGTGGACTTTAATATAAGGGCAGGACGAACACCACTAAAGCTTGAACTACAAGAATTACTATGGTAGATGATGCTGAATGCCTATAATCAACCAGGGCTTATTGATGCAAGCTCTATAACTTGCGTATTAAAGATGAGGAACTTGTTAAGACAGATTTTTATATAATGTTTTTTATATATCATGCACCTATTGGTTATATAGAAATTTAAATCAAAGGGGAATTGTAAATAATTTTTTTTATTATATTTTACCAAGTGGAGGTGGAGTTTGTGTGAATCATGTGATGTACTTGGACTATTTAATGAGACATTTTAGTAGATGCTAGAAGAAGTTTTAGTCATTGTACTAAGACGAAAGCGATAACTGTATTGGATTAAAACATGGTTTTACGACCTCATTTGCCATTGCTTTTCATTTCGCAGTAGTTTTTGGGATTTCCACAGTTTGTTTTTGTTCATTATGATTTGGCCTTATTATCAAACTTGCTAAATTTCATGCATAATACATTGCATAGTAAACAAAAGGGATTCCATTTGAAAGAGCTCTAAAATTTCCCAGACTAGAAAAGCTTTGATATCAGCATGCAACCTATAGAAACTAATTATTCCTTCAAATTCCTAGGTTTCTGTCTGGACCAGAATCTCAGTTCCATCTGCGTAATGTATGCACTGAAACTAAGATCTTAAAACAAATTTTCTGGAAGATATTTCACTTCTTCTCACCAGCACCTAGAAAAGGTATTTTAAAACACATTTCACAAGCCAATTTAAACTTTGGACTGCAGATTGTTATCTCTGCATCTAAAAAAATACTTAATTATTTATAATTAGTCTCAAACAAAATGTGTTTTATCACCTTTGCCCCTATAAGAGAACATCCCGGCACTATTAAGGCAAATGACTCCCTATCTAACAAAGTTCCCCTACTAGGGTCCTTCCTACTGAGATTCTTAAGCTAAACTTCTAGCCCACATCATGGAAGGGTTTCTTTTAAAGGGAGATGTTATTTCTCCCTTAGTTCAACCCCCTGTTGTCAGACCCCACAGCAGTAATTCTCTCTCTCTCTCTCTCTCTCTCTATATATATATATATATATATATACATGGTTTAGGTCTAAAATTATGGGAAATAATCCCTTCCTCTACTAAAATGAAAACAATTGCTGAAATTCAGAACAAAATTTAAAGTACAACTTCTGAAGGAAGTAAAATGTCAGCACTTTAGACCAGAGTTGTTAAACATGGCAACACATTATATTTCAAATTTTGTGCAGAAGATTTTCCTTCCACAATTCATTTTTTTTATTTTTCATGCTGGCAACATTCCCTCACTTCGGCATTAGTCTATGTTAATGTGTGCATATACTGCAAACAGTGATTTTCTTTTGCTTGCCTCTTTGAGCAACATAAATGTGTTGTGTGCATATTTTTCCATATTTTACTGTAATTCTATTTTATATCTTACCCTGTTGGACTGTATTTGATAACTCTGCTACTGTTATCACCTGAGCATCTTCTTGCATTCTGATCTGGTACTTTTTGTTTGTGCCTCCTTGGCTAAACCAGAAAAACATCCAGATGGACTGGAGCTTTACCAAGGTCAATACATTTAAATAAATGAAATGTTGCTCTTCTAATAATGTGACCATTGCTTGTTTAAACTCAGGCTTGCTCATGAGTGAGCCACAGCTGTATAAAAACTCATTTCCATGTATGACACCACTGTACATACAGCATCAGATTCCTATCATGCAAACATCATCAGTGAAGGAGAATTTTTTACTGAAAACTGTATTCTGAGGAAAAGCACTCCTGTTGTCTTCAAACACATTAGAAGTCATGTTAAGATGTAAATCTCTTTTCAACATAAATCGAATATGTTAGAGAGGGATGTACCACAAAGAACACCACTTCTTTGGAATCATCTTCTCTCCACATAAAGCAAATTACTTCACTTATACTACTACCACATAATTTGGATAAATGGATGAGTAACCACAGATTACCCCCAGGATTAGCAGCATCCTTGTCCCTCATGGATAGGTTGAATATGTAAATGTTCTCCTTGCCTCTGGGTTATACATACTTAAAATATAAATGCTAACATATTCATGGGGATGTATGGCTAGGCTTCTAAATATTCTCACTGATCAATAGTCTAGTAAGTACCTATGAACCTGAGTAAATGAACTGAGTTGAAAGTAAAATTTTGGCCATTTAAGGATTGATGTGTTCTATTTTTCAGAAGAAGATTTTAGTATGAGGAAAAGGGAATGGCTGTACAGTGGAAGAGAAGTTGAATGAATGTTTTTGAAGGGGTGACTTCATTGTGAATTGGTTACATGTGTGTTTGTAGGTCTGAGTGAAATTTTGAGGTATGTTGTACCTGATATATTTGACTTGAGTAAATAATCTAAATGGAGAAAATTAAAGTTGATGAACATGTAAAGAAAATGAGTGTGAGCATAATTTTAAAATGAGAAGAAGAAAATAAAATTAACTGAAAGGGAAATTTAAAGAAACATTTAATAATAAAAGTAGTTTTGGTTTAGAGAAAGAAATTTTGTCATGGGTTTAATTACTGGTTTGATACAAATCAGATTTATTTAAAATTGTCAGTGACAGACCATGAGTGGAGTTCTGAATGTAATAAAATATGATGTGAGTGTGGGAAAGGGGTCATGGTGAGCAACAAAGTTGAAGGAACACAGTAGAGTGGAGTGGAAAGGAATTTCCCCAAGAAGCTACTTACTGACAATAAATAATTTTCACCATTCTGTCATCCCAGAGGAAAGTTATTGCCTTTATTCCACACCAGATAATAAGTGAAGAGAGTGGGGTCCAGTTTTCACAAACATGTTGAAGCTGAAGTAGTGTATTCTGAGAAATACAACAGTAATTAAATTAAAGAACTAGAGGAAGGTACGGGAGGAACAGACATATGCTTAACAGCAACAACAATATTAGTAAGTATATTTTACACTGTTTTTAAATCTAAGTACAGGGATTAAGGAAAAGCCCTTAAGGGTCACAGAGTGTTGGGATCTGCTGCTTGAATTCAACTGACATTTTCTTGGGGGGGGGGGGCATTCACAAGGCAAACCCACCTAGATCTGGAAAAGGCAACCACATTCAGAAATTTGCAGGAAAGCAACAAGGAGTCTAGCACTGTAAAAGTCACAGCAAAAGTGAAAAAAACATTTCTAAAACAAATACTGCTGGTTAAAAAGAAAAATTACAGAAACTTCATAATACAAGGCTACATTATACTGCAATTAGATACCAAATCCAAACATTAGCTTCATAGCATAATAGGAATACCACACATGCTAGCAGAAAATCACACATGACCCCCTAGAGATACTTTTTCCTGCCTTGGGAAATAAAATACTGATTGGATGTCAGTCAGTGGTCTTCATGCAAGCCTCCATTTGCAATGCAGCACTGGCTGTCCTCCTGGAATGACTGCTACTCTCTCCCATACTCCCCTTCCAAGATCTCCTAGCAACCAAGTCAGTAATCAAACTCCTTTCACCTGGGTCATAGTCAGAGCTGCATCTGCCTACATCAGAGTCAGGCTGTTTCCATACATTCTTTACATGTTGGCCCAGTTTGATATTGAAGAAAGTTAATTAGTTTTAATTAGTTTTGTTAAGGATATAAATATGTTATTGCAGCTTTCCCATCCAATTCCCCTACTCAATGGTTTCCTTAATGTCCCTATGAGGTACCAAATGATGCAATACATAACAGAAGGAAGTAACATGAGCTTTTACAGGCAGCCAAACTGATGTTCACAGAAGCTGCAAACTCAGAAAATGATAGTAATTATGAGACAGAAAGATAAATGATTTTATTACATGTGGCTATCTGTGGAATGGATTAAAGGAGACAAAATACTTTCTGATGAGAAAAAATAACATTTGGTTGAAGCTTTGAAGTCACTTTACATTTTGGGAAAAAATCTACCTAACAGTAGACCATATATGCTCTTCCAAGAATAAACTGTTACATCAGTATCAGCTTGTTCTTCCTCACTGTAACACACAGCCTGTTTTCTTAGAAGATTCTATACTGGACTTTCCTCACACATATCTATATAGAATATACAGGGCTGCACCCCTTCTGCTGGAGATAATCTCCTTCAGCAAGGTGTCTGGAACCACATTTCTAAAATGTGTCCAATTTAATCAAATTTCTGGTTACTTTTGTAAACATATCTGGAATCGACTGTCCTAATTCTCTGCATTGCTCCAATTCTCCAGGTGTGCTGTTAAGACCAGCAGTCTCAACTTTGTGTCCTCTTAACTTGGAAATTTACTATCTTAAGCATTTCCTCATAGGTTCATAGATTAGTACTAGGATAACTGCCCTTGTAGGCCATTTTCAGTCTAGCCAATTACCCCATGTGAGAATCAAATCCTGCACCTTATGCACGTAAGGTAAACACCTTAACCATTATGCCAACCTCATCTTGGGTTCAATTCCAGCATGAGATGTACAGTAGATAATCCTTGATGTTTAGACCAGCCCTGGTAATTTCTGTGCCCTTACATGACTAAGAAATTGTTAATTTTAGAGTCTCTTTCATAAACTGCTTAAGATGCTTAATAAAATCTGTATATAGTTACAGTGATTATGACCGAATAGCCTCATAACAAGCTTCCTGTACAACAGTGCGTTGCATCTGTTAATAATGTTTTGACAGAGTTGTTGAACTTCACCTCATGCACTTAGCTTGCAGTGTGTTTTACCGGTTAATAATATTTTGACAATGTCGTTGGACTTCACCTGATGCACCTAACTTGCAGTGTGTTTTATTTGTTAATGTTTTGACAGTGTTATTGGACTTCATCCTGATACACTTAGCTTTCAGTGTGTTTTATCTGTTAATAACATTTTGACACTGTCATTGGGCTTCAACCTGATGTGCTTAGCTTGCAGACTGTTTTTCTGTTAATGTTTTGACAGTGTTAGTGGGCTTAATCTGGATGTGCTTGGTTTGCAGTGTGTTTTATCCATTAATAATGTTTTGATGGTGTTGGGCTTATTCTGGATGTGCTTAGCTTGCAGACTGTTTTATCTGTTAATAATGTTTTTTTTTCAAAAACCTTTTTATTTGTTTTTTTTTTATATACAGTCAGATAAAAGGAAAAACAAAAATACATTTAGCATCAATGGCTATAACAACAGTTACAAGAAAAGAAAGATTTAACAAAAAACTTCAAATGGGTGAGAAAAAAAAAAACAAAACTTAAAAACTATATACAGTAGAAGTCACATCTCTTAGGTTAAGTTTTCATAAGAGGAAGTAGAGTATGGAAGGGGGAGCATCTCATGTTAAGATGTGTATGTGAAGTTAACAGACTCCCTGTTAATTCTAACTAGGTAAATAACTAATTTCATGATAAATTACTGGAAAATTTAGACTAAAAATTGTTATCGTGACAATTTACTATATATGCTTAGGCTGAAGTGGTGTTCGTTTTTAGCTCTTCAGAATTAAGTCCAGCAAATATCCCCAGTATTTTGGTAGTATTCCTTTTGTTTTACAGAGGTGTTTACCAGCTTATAGGAGTATATGAATTTAATAGCAAGGTTACAAAAATCTTCCTATGAAATTATGGATTATCAATCCAGTTTTTAGTGATGTAGAATTTAATGAGGGCACACTTAGTGACAAGTACGTGTTTTAGAATTTTGGGAAGACTAGTTGTAGTGATGTGTAAAATAGTGGTTTCCCACGAAAAGGTGGATTTTCATATCCTATCCTTTCCAATAGGATGAGAAGAGGAAGGTATTCTGGGATTTTATGTTTGTGATTAGTTTATATGTGCTGGAGATCATTTTCTTCTTTGTTACTAGTGTTTTGAGAATTAAGATAGCAGAGTTAATATCCTGGTGATCAATTTTGACAGATGATAATTTACTTTTTAGTAAGTAAAAGAGGGGTCTGAGTATTATCTCATATTTCTTAGGCAGCTTAAGCTTCTGTCTTAGTTCCATTATATTAGAGTCATGCCATTTGTATAGTTCCCAAACTGTGAAGTGTTTTATGAGAGGAAAATGTATTAGGTTTATTGGTTGGTTGTTGATTAGTAAGTTGGGATTTAGGTGAAGTGGTTGAATAAGATCTAGAGTATTAAAGAGCTGAGTTAACTTGAACAGACTTTGAAAAGTAAGGATCATATGTTTGTTAAGTGGGTGTAGGTTCTTAGTAAAGCAGTTTTTTTTTGGATTTAGATTTAGAAAGGGGAGACACTTTGGATTTATGTCAAGGGATTTAGTTTGATTGTACCAGATTTTGATCCATTGGGGTGTCCAGCTGCTCAGTTTAGGATCATAGTTGACTATATGGATCAGTTTGATCTGTTAATAATGTTTTGACAGTGTTATTGGGCTTAATCTGGATGTGCTTAGCTTGCAGTGTGTTCTGTTTGTTAATAATGGTTGATAGTTTTGTTGGACTTAACCCTGATGTGCACAGTTTGCAGTGTGTTTATCCGTTAATAATGTTTTGACAGTGTTAATGGGCTTATTCTGGATGTGCTTAGCTTGCAGACTGTTTTATCTGTTAATAATGCTTGATAGTGTTAGTGGGCTTAATCTGGATGTGCTTAGCTTGCAGACTGTTATCTGTTAATAATGTTTGGTAGTGTTAGTGGGCTTATTCTGGATATGCTTAGCTTGCAGACTGTTATCTGTTAATAATGTTTGATAGTGTTAGTGGGCTTATTCTGGATATGCTTAGCTTTCAGACTGTTATCTGTTAATAATGTTTGATAGTGTTAGTGGGCTTATTCTGGATATGCTTAGCTTTCAGACTATTATCTGTTAATAATGTTTTGACAGTATTAGTGGGCTTATTCTGGATGTGCTTAGCTTGCAGACTGTTATCTGTTAATAATGTTTGATAGTATTAGTGGGCTTAATCTGGATGTGCTTAGCTTGCAGACTGTTTTATCCGTTAATAATGCTTGATAGTATTAGTGGGCTTAATCTGGATGTGCTTAGCTTGCAGACTGTTTTATCCGTTAATAATGTTTTGACAGTGTTACTGGGCTTATTCTGGATGTGCTTGGCTTGCAGACTGTTATCTGTTAATAATGTTTTGACAGTGTTAGTGAGCTTATTCTGGATGTGCTTAGCTTGCAGACTGTTATCCGTTAATAATGTTTTGACAGTGTTAGCGGGCTTATTCTGGATGTGCTTAGCTTGCAGACTGTTATCCGTTAATAATGTTTTGACAGTGTTAGTGGGCTTATTCTGGATGTGCTTAGCCTGCAGACGGTTATCTGTTAATAATGTTTTGACAGTGTTAATGGGCTTATTCTGGATATGCTTAGCTTGCAGACTGTTATCTGTTAATAATGTTTAATAGTATTAGTGGGCTTAATCTGGATGTGCTTAGCTTGCAGACTGTTTTATCAGTTAATAATGTTTTGACAGTGTTAGTGGGCTTATTCTGGATGTGCTTAGCTTGCAGACTGTTATCTGTTAATAATGTTTTGACAGTGTTAGTGGGCTTATTCTGGATGTGCTTAGCTCGCAGACGGTCATCTGTTAATAATGTTTTGACAGTGTTAGTGGGCTTAATCTGGATGTGCTTAGCTTGCAGACGGTTATCTGTTAATAATGTTTTGACAGTGTTAGTGGGCTTATTCTGGATGTGCTTAGCTTGCAGACTGTTTTATCTGTTAATAATGCTTGATAGTATTAGTGGGCTTAATCTGGATGTGCTTAGCTTGCAGACTGTTTTATCCGTTAATAATGTTTTGACAGTGTTAGTGGACTTATTCTGGATATACTTAGCTTGCAGACTGTTATCTGTTAATAATGTTTGACAGTGTTAGTGGGCTTAATCTGGATATGCTTAGCTTGCAGACTGTTATCTGTTAATAATGTTTGTTAGTGTTGTTGCACTTCACACTGATGCACTCTTCACCTTTGAATCCCCAAGCTTTTGCTCAGTAATGAGGACTCAATTCTCAACTCATCAGCAACTCCACCCAAATAAAAATGTAAAAGAAGTGTTTTTTTTTTGCAAAGAACAAGCCCTCTACACTTCTCAAAGATATGTGTTCCAGAATTACAGTAGCACAAACACAATGCAAATAGACATCAGCAAAACAAAAGGAATCACTTGTGGGAAACACTTAGAAACTGCACCAGCAGTGATTTCTTATGAAAAACAGCAGGGGATCAGTAATGGGGATCTGAACTTAACCAAATGGAACCTGATCTGCTTCAGATATGAGGAGGTTAGAGAAGTCTGCACTTATGTTATATGTTTGAGATTTCCACTCCATCCTTTCTAAGTTTTCTTCTTTTTTGCTCTCTTTTCATCTTTCATCAGTGTTGTTCATTCTTTAAGTCAGCATTTCTCTAGTTCATGTGGATCTGAAATGTTTACACCTGCAAGCATGACTACTGGGGTATTACATGGGTGTTTCTGCAATATTCCATGATGTTGCCAGCTAGAATCCCTTCTAGAAACAGACTTATTTCTTGGAACTCAAGTAATTCTTCCTTAGGCTTATTTCTTGGAATTGAAGTAAGTCTTATTGATAACTGCTTTCAGGATGTGAGTTCTGTTTACCTTACAGAACTGCCGGGGAATACTACTTTCTGTCCCCATCTGACTTTACATCAGTCCTTAGTAAATGTGAACTTCTCTACCATTAGCTTTTTATACCATATTACTGCATCATTTTGAAGTATGCCTCATGTTTCCCCTGAGGCCTTTTTTGGAGGCAACATTCTGCCTTGTAATTCAGTCCCAATTTAGGATGCTACATTTCCTGTCAAGAAGACATTTTTAGTGGTACTGGCTTCTACACAAAGAATTTCCAGACACAGACAACCAACTGAGCTGCATGAATCTCCTTCCTTTTTTTATTCTGTCATAACACATCATCTTTGATTTGCTTTGGAATGCGGAGTTAACTCTGCATTGAATTAAACTGGACTGTTTCCTTTGTTTACTACACTAAGCAAGTCACATATCGGAGGATTTCTTTCACTTATTTCTGACAAAGAAGATGCCTCCTTCTAAACAATAGCCATCTAAACAGCTATTGCGTCTGTAACAGGAAATATACTATGGGATATCCCGGAGCATTCAGTGGCCTTTTCTCAAGGAAAACAGCATCACAGCTGTTAGGTTTAGAATTGACTTAGCTTCCCCAGCTGACATTTGTCATACTGACCTGAAGTATCATTTCACCAGAATTACAGTTGCAAATTTCACATCAGTCATAGATGTTTCATCTACTCAGCACTATATAAGAGAATAAAGGGTCCCAGCAAAGAATTACAATGCATATGAAAATAATAAGCTTTACATCTTAACAAAACATGTCCGTGAGAAAAGATTAACAAACAGGTAGTACCCTCTGTGCAGGAATTATATTTGAAAATGGAGCAATTCTATTCCAAAACACATTCTGAAACAAAAACTGAATTCCTCAAAACCATAATGCAGGAAGAAGGAGTTCAAATAAAGGACACTAAAATGTCTTCATCTGACACATATGGTCGCTTTACTGAGAATGAGATGCAGGCAGAGTGCTCTTAAAATTCGGGTCTACTTCATATGATCGAAAGTTCATTTGATAGAAACTCATTTGACTGAGACCATAACACCGAAAGTTCAAAACACTGAAAACCCATTTGACTGAAAATTCATAACACTTAAACATGAAATTTCAAGGATTATGCCCTTTTCCCCACTGTAGTGCGATCATGGAGTTAGAATATATAGTTAGGGGTGTGTGGGGCAGAGCCCCCCACAATGGGGGGTGTGGGGGTGGAGCCCCCCACATACTTCAGACATTTTAAACCATACACATGGATACTTATAACTGCAATGAATAACTCTTTGCAAAAAACAATATTTACCTAAACTATGTGGGGAGCTACACCCCCCACACTCCAAACCCTAACTATATATTCTAACTCCATGATCGCACTACAGTGGGGAAAAGGACATATATCTTTAACTGTAATGTTTAGGTGTTATGAGTTTTCAGTCAAATGGGCTTTCAGTGTTTTGTAATTTTGGTGTTATGGTCTCAGTCAAATGAGTTTCTATGAAATGAACTTTTGATCATATGAAGTAGACCCTTCAAATTCATGATTGTGGTATGAACTGGAGAATTTAGAAAACAGGGAAAGGAAGCACAATTCAACTACATAAGGAGTACCAAAGAATATGAAGAGTAATAAGATGGTAAACTTCTTAACCAGTAGGCCTCCAAATACACGGCTGTCAAAATAACTGCAGGACTTGGAAAACATAGAAAGGAAGAAGAACATGAGAGTATTTAGAGCACCACATAAAGCAGAAAATCCATGGGAGGCCATTTCATATGGCACAGAGAGAGCACATAGGTCACTTGTGAAATCCCCCAAAATCCAGGTTCTCCTCCAAGGACTATAGTAGTAAAATGTATTTTTTATTTGGAAAAATAATTAATTCTAAAAATTGTCCCCTCCCCCATTAAAATGGGCAACAATAATGCTATAATTGACAGTAATGTTTCTAATACAATGATGGGGAAAAATGAAAGTCTATTAGCCCTTAATTAAAGGTTACAAAAAGAATAACGTCAAAACTTACATTCTTTGTTCTACCAGACTTCAAATAATTCTGCCTAATGACACAAATATTTTTTAACAATACTGAAAAAATTGATTTAGGGTGGCCACGGTGGTGCAGCGGTTAGCGTTGCCACCTCACAGCAAGAGGTTCTCTGGTTCGATTCATGGCTCTGGTGCCTTCTGTGCGGAGTCTGCATGTCCTCCCTGTGGTCGCGTGGGTTTCCTCCCAGTGCTCCGGTTTCCTCCCACATCCTAATATGGAAAAAAGATGTGATATCTGACAAAAATGATTTGAAAGTTGCATTTCTGCAATGTTATTTACCAGTTTATGTTCTCAGGTAGAAAACAAAGGTAAGCCAGTCTCACAATTCTTTTCTGTGAAAGCTGATGTTTGATATAAAATGATTTTATATTCAGTGGCCATCATGCGTCAGTAATACTGCTGAAGGAAGGGGGTGTCTTTAAGACTTATTTATGCATTGTAATATGCATTTCAGTTTACTTCATTTTCTTTAAACATGTAAAAGTAACAGTAAGGAAACATTTTACAGCCATTTACGTTTTCTAATCTCATGCCACCCACAAGATTACTTTACTTTCATATTAAAGCAGAAAGTCCATGCTTTTAGTCCATTTCTGTGGCTCACGAGACACACTTTTTTCATGGAGAGCACTGTTTACCTTATAGGAATGACTGGCTTCTTACTTGTTATTTTATACTGGCACAACTAAGGAAGAATATGTATTTTTAAGAAGTAAACTGAGATAAAGGAGATTTTTTTGACTTTTCAAATCTTGTGATATATATCTGCTTGTATGGCGACAAAACAGGACAAGACCAGGAACATGGGTTTACCTATCCCAACCCAGTGACGGTAGCCATCATTAACATGTAGGTGGAAATATTTTGGGGAGGGTGCAGTAGGCCCTGTGGTAATGTGAGTGCTCGTGTTAGTCACCAGGGGCAGGGTTCCTAGAAATGCACTCATTGCTGACATGACAACAAAGACTAAAACCATCTCCATGGCTACCTGGGTAATAGCTTCACTGTTCAGCTCCCACCTCCATGTTGGGGATACCCAGTACTGGGGCATGAATGGACTCAAGACTAACAGGGTGAGGTTCAATAGTGGGCAGGCATGGAGGTAATGCAGACAGAAAACAAACAAAAGATTCATATGATAATGATAAGCTTGACTGTAAAGATGTCAGAACCTCAAATGCAATTACTCAGCATTACTCAGTCATGTGCTCTTGAAATTATAGTATCTCAAAATGCATTCAGCTGCTATAATAACATATCTTTTTAATCTCGCTATTATACTATGGTTGAAAGGGTCTAGTAGTGTCAACTTAGTTATTCAGCTTATGAATGAATGAAAACAATAAATAAATCTGTTGCAGTGAGATGAAATGGAAGAAACTGTTCCTGTTGAAATTTCAATGCCAGAAAGTACCAGACGTTTCAAATATTCCACTTTTTAATTATTTGTTTATACTTTTTTGCAGGAAGATTGTGGTGCTGTCCTCCAAATGTGAGAGCTTTGACCCACCATCCCCTAATTCTAAATAAACTACTTCTTAGGTGACTGTACCCCATGCAAAGAAAAACATTAGAGTTGATATTTCACAACTTTGGCAATTCACAATTTCAGTCCTTGAAATTACAATAAACACCACAGGGGCACATGCCTTCAATGATTCAGTAATTAACCTAAAATGGGTATCTGCATGGACCAAACAGCTGAAGTGCAGTAAATGAAAAAGCTTTTCAGTTAACATATATTGACAGTTATCTTGTGTTCATGACTTGTCCTCATCCATGTGAAAAGCACTGAGCAAGGCATTCTGCATTGTCTACATGCTTTAAAGAACATTTTATTATACTTTGGTAATTTCTGGAACAAATTCCGTCCACTGCTTCACACATCTATAACAAATAAGCCTAAAGTTAAAATAAGGCTTTTTTAGTCTTTCTTGTAGATGTGGCTAGAAATTATTTTATTTATAAAAAGTACACGAGTTAAATACATTTTGGAATATGGACTATTAAACAAATGTGAAGTATTGTAGAGCTGGTCACCCCTTTCTGACAAACCTTCCTGTAGCTGCTAATGGTGAGGAAAAACAAAACACTAAGAACTATATGAAGCAGAGGATAAGTTCTTCAGACCTGACCTGCTGTTGAATTTTTCTGGATATTTTTCCCTCATTACATGAAACCTGTGTGCGATGGAGGCATCCTGAAAACAAGAAAGAAAAAAATTATTTTAACATTTTGCTACTTTACTGGCTAAAACACTGCTGCACAAGTTTGTACACGACTGTCTGTTTCTTTCCCTGGGTGCACAACAGCCTGTGTAAACACACCCTCCAACTAAACCATCACCTTCTCAAAGACTTATTTAACAAAGTGTTATAGTTGAGAATTCAAAGGACTGGATTCTGTCTGTAACAACATCCCTTAGATGAAAACAAAAGTAGTTAATTGCAGGTTGGAGGTAAGATACTGCTGATTCTGACAGATGCAGCACATTCTGCCAACCTAAGGTAACAACATTTGTATGTAGAAGGTAGAAATAAAATAGCAAACCCCCCTTCCTTGAGCAGCACACTGACCACCACTGCTGCTGATGGCCCCACATCATTCTGGTGCAGTCTTCATACAGTTATAGGAGGACTTTCCTAATGAGGTAAGCCCAGCTGAAGTGCCAAAATAAAGGTGACATATGGATATAGCATGAATATTATCCAAGCTGACAGAAATGGAGTGTGGCAGGAAAAACCAAAAATATTCCGGTTATCAATAAAATTACTCTTTATTCACAACGGTCCAGACAGATAAGCGCTTTCGCTAAATAGCATCATCAGATCTTATAATGTCTCAGCCCAAAACTAAATCTTTATATATACAAGTTTAAAAATCTCTTGCCCAATCGGACTTTGAAATCAATTAACTCCCTTAAAGCTATATGACATTTATAGTAAATGTCATAACAGTATGTATACAAAATTATTATAGCATTAGTAAAACTTATCAACAAAATTTTCTAAAAAATGTATGTAAAAAATTATATTGTCATATTACATATAACAGAAAAATAAAAAATACATATAATAATAACTTTGATTATAAAAACTAATTGTCCTGCTTCTCATGTATTAGATGACAGAAGGTTTGATTGAACAAATATATAACAAAAATGTCTAGTAGACCTTTATGTGCTACTTGCTGATTAAATAAATGGAAATATTACAGATACGTGTTTATATATGGACAACCCATAGGCTGGCCAAGCACAAGGCACAATTGTTAAAGAATCAATATCCAGAATCTAACTGTATGAAATAAATAACTGATAAGTGATGGTTACTTAATGTTTAATATTCCTACGTTTACATAATACTGGTTTGATAGATGCCCTTTCATTCAGGCCCAAGCCTTTATCCGCCCATAGTTTTATAATCCAGTCCCCTTCTCTACATTCCGTGTGATTCCTTATATCTCCCTCATGGACACTAGGATTTATAACTTCAAGGGCTCTGAATAGAAACTTGTGTGTATCTCCACATTGCTTCACATGTTTAGCCAAAGCATTATGTGTTGAGCCTTTCTTAATATGATAAATATGCTCACGTATCCTGTCCCTAAAGCACCTATTGGTCTTGCCTACAAAGAAAGAAGAACAGACCTGACAGACTGCTAAATAAATTAAATGGATAGTCATGCAAGTGGCAGTCCCTGTAATTATAAACTTCTTTTATAAATCTGGATGTAGGAATTCATTGTTAGTATCTATATATGCACAAAAATTGCATTGGCCACAAGGTGTGGTATGTCCATAATCTCTGGTCAACTCAACTTGTCTAGAATAACACAGTAACCTTTTTAGATTCTTTTTGTTTCTGAAAATAAAGATGGGTTTTTCTCCAACTATATTTCTTAACTTGTCATCTGCTAATAAAACAGGCCACTGTTTAGTTATAATATGTCTGACGTCTGTATGATCTGAAGTGAAGAAAGAAGTACAAGTAGTGAGAAATCAATCTATCACTGCAGCACAAGCAGTTGTTAGACCTAAGGTACCTACACGGAATAAGGATTGTTTTGATGGTATATGTGAAATTCCTTTTCTGTTACCAGTTCGCAAAGACAGAGGACAGAGGAGAACACGCTCTATGAGTCGTGGTCGACAAAAACGGAAATACTCGGGGGAATTTCAACCCCAACAGACGATCAAGAAAATGTGGGGGAAGGGTCACATTTAATGAATAAAATTGGTTCAAAACATATTATATCCCCAGTTGAAGCATGTCAATGCATTGACAATGAGTCAAAGAATTATTCCTTGATTTGTAATATCTCTAAATACAATCTTTCACAGGATGAAGTGAATTTATTGGAAAAGGGCCTTAGTTTTATCCCTAGAAGTCATAGTAACTTGACAGACACAGTAACAGATCTTAAAGTTTTCTGTAGGAATGTTATGTTGAAACTAATGTTTGGAGAGCAAAATAGCAACAATATTAATGAACAAGGGAATACTATATATAATTTTAGGAACTTAAGTCAGTTTGTTCCAATAAATCATCCACTAGTTGAAGCTTACTTCAAACTAACAGAAGAAGAATGTTATGCATATTATGAGAATTTGAATAAAAATTCAATATATAGACGTAGTGATAATCTCAGTTACAGAAAAAGACAGAGTCTGAAATTATTACAGACTGAATCATCTATAGTAATCAGACCTGCAGACAAGGGGGGTAAAACAGTAGTTATGGATGCTAGCCATTATGTTGAAACAATGTACAAACTTTTGGAAGATAAGTATTATGTAGTAATCTCCAAAGATCAAGTCCATGATATAATAAAGTATGTTATGGATACATTGTTGGATATATATAAAGGTCACATTATTGATAAAGAACTTTTTGAGTATTTGGCAATTAAAGCTCCACTCATACCTGTGATACATGGGCTCCCTAAGATTCATAAAAATACACCTGACCCTCCAATGAGACCGATAGTAGCAGGTGGTGGATGGGCAACTGAGCATATGTCTGTATATGTGGAAAAACATCTGAGACCAGTACTGAATAACAATAGTGATGTACTCAGGGACAGTAAACAATTCCTGATAGAATTATATGAACAACTTAAGTTAATTGGTGATATTGAAGTCCTGACCCTGGTCACATTTGACGTACAATCTTTATTCACTATTATACCCAATGGAATAGGTATTCAATATATCATAGAATATCTGAAAAAACATAGTGAATATACAGTAATGCAGATTGAACTTATTACTTACTTTTTAGAATTGGCACTGGAAAATAATCTGTTTATATTTGAAGAAAATATATATAGGCAGCTGGATGGGGTGGCAATGGGCACCCCATGTGCGAACAGCTATGCCAATATGTTCTTGGCCTACTGGGAGGAAACTGTACTATTTCTGGTCCCCGAATTTAGAGCACGTTAAATTCTATCGACGTTTTGTCGATGATCTTTTTGTTTTATGGGATGGCCAGAAACATGAGTTGGACAATCTATTTTTAAAGATGAACAATTTGACATATTATCTCAAGTTCACCATGAATAAGTCAAGTACAAGGATAGATTTCCTTGACCTGTACATAGAAAAATTACCATGTGGTTCGATTAACACAGGCATTTATAGGAAACCATGCTATAGTAATGCTCTCCTGTTGAGATCCAGTATGCACCCTAGCTAGGTATTTAGGAATATCATGAAAGGACAAGGGATTAGAGCCTCTAGACTTAATCCTACAGAAACTAGATTCATAGGAGAGCTACAAGGGTTAAGAAACAAACTGTTAGTGAGAGACTATAAAGAAGCAGAGATTACAGAACAACTTGGTACAATTCCAACACTACGTAAAGATATTGCAGCACCATATTTTGGACCTATAGTTCAAAATTATACTATAGGACATGGCCAGTCTTCGCCTTGCGTTAAGATTCCAACATTTTTCACTTCAGATCATACAGACATCAGACATATTATAACTAAACACTGGCCTGTTTTATTAGCAGATGACAAGTTAAGAAATATAGCTGGAGAAAAACCCAGCTTTATTTTCAGAAACAAAAAGAATCTAAAAAGGTTACTGTGTTATTCTAGACAAGTTGAGTTGACCAGAGATTATGGACATACCTCACCTTGTAGCCAATGCAATTTTTGTGCTTATATAGATACTAACAATGAATTCCTACATCCAGATTTACAAAAGAAGTTTATAATTACAGGGACTGCCACTTGCATGACTATCCATTTAATTTATTTAGCAGTCTGTTCTTCTTTCTATGTAGGCAAGACCAATAGGTGCTTTAGGGACAGGATACGTGAGCATATTTATCATATTAAGAAAGGCTCAACACATAATGCTTTGGCTAAACATGTGAAGCAATGTGGAGATACACACAAGTTTCTATTCAGAGCCCTTGAAGTTATAAATCCTAGTGTCCACGAGGGAGATATAAGGAATCACACGGAATGTAGAGAAGGGGACTGGATTATAAAACTAAGGGCGGATAAAGGCTTGGGCCTGAATGAAAGGGCATCTATCAAACCAGTATTACATAAACGTAGGAATATTAAACATCAAGTAACCATCACTTATCAGTTATTTATTTCAGACAGTTAGATTCTGGATATTGATTCTTTAACAATTGTGCCTTGTGCTTGGCCAGCCTATGGGTTGTCCATATATAAACACGTATACCTCTGTAATATTTCCATTTATTTAATCAGCAAGTAGCACATAAAGGTCTACTAGACATTTTTGTTATATATTTGTTCAATTAAACCTTCTATCGTCTAATACATGAGAAGCAGGACAATTAGTTTTTATAATCAAAGTTATTATTATGTATATATATTTTTATTTTTCTGTTATATGTAATATGACAATATAATTTTTTACATACATTTTTTAAAAAAATTTGTTGATAAGTTTTACTAATGCTATAATAATTTTGTATAGATACTGTTATGCCATTTACTATAAATGTCATATAGCTTTAAGGGAGTTAATTGATTTCAAGGTCCGATTGGGCATGAGATTTTTAAACTTGTATATGTAAAGATTTAGTTTTGGGCCGAGACATTATAAGATCTGATGATGCTATTTAGCGAAAGCGCTTATCTGCCTGGACCGTTGTGAATAAAGAGTAATTTTATTGATAACCGGAATATTTTTGTTTTTCCTGCCACACTCCATTCCTGTCAGCTTGAATAATATTTATTTTGAAATCTCAGAGTGGAGTGCTTATCAGTTCTGTCAGTTAATTTAATTACTACCATTACATTATAGCATGAATATGGTAAAACCTAGGAGAAATTAATACAATATGTTAAGGTTAATACAGAAGACTGGAGAGACATGCCAGGAGCCAGATAGGTACTAAGGTATGGAGAATGTTCCGTGCCAGTGACCTAAATTAGAAATAAGTCAGAGTCACAAGTGCAAAACCAAAAGAGTGAAAGTCCCAAGACCCTCTCCTTTACACTGGAGGAGGAAGAGTCCTGGCTCTTCTCAGAAGATACTACTTCTGGCAGGAGTGGAGAATGTAAGAAAAGGGAACATATCAGTGCGTTTGTTGATGTGTGTCACTGTGCCCAAACAGACACACAAACACACACACACACACACAACCATGTATGCGTGTGCACACAGACACACACAACCATGCATGCGTGCTCACACACACACAAAACCATGCATGCGCACACACACACACACACACACACACACACACACACACACACACACACACACACACACACACACACACAAAAACCATGTATGCGCGCACACACAGACACACACAACCATGCATGCGTGCTCACACACACACACACAACCATGCATGCGTGCTCACACACACACAAAACCATGCATGCGCACTCTCACACACACACACACACACACACACACACACACACACACACACACACACACACACACACACACACACACACACACACGCATTACATGTCAACTCCTTGAACAAGCTAATACTTGCAGTATTTAGCCTGGGTTCAGGTGGCACTCTCTACAGGTCCACAGTCATAAGTGGATTTTAATTGGTTTACAAATGAAAAGAGCTGAAGGATGCTACCATGGACAGAGAGACAACCTGCATGGTATTTATTTTCTGCTAACACCTATGTGCTAATTACATGCTGTACTCTTGTACAATTCATGTAATCTTTGTAGCCATACTGTCCTTCAAAGCATACAGTCTACGTGTTCTAAATTATGAGCTGTCTTAGTCACCTGGTAATCAGGTAACTCAAATTGTCTTCTGGCATACACTAACTATCTAACATAGAGTGGCACATAAAATATGCCCGCTGTGTGGACAATTAAATGTATATATACAAACATTATTCAATTGGCTAGTATGGCTCCTGAATCTAGATAACACTGATATGGCATTCTGTGTAGGGTCTGAACAGCTAAGTGCAATACTGAACTGTAATCCTAATGCCATTCTCCTGGCCAGAAAGCTGTTTTCTCCCTGGAAATGCAGTTGTGTACTGCTGCAAAAGAACAGCACATGCTTTTGCATGATCTGCATTGGTGGATACCATGTCATTTATACAGCTTCAAATGCTAGAATCAAGGCAAAACATGACTCTCCATCATCACTGTATATCACTTCCACGAAGGTGAGCTCCCTAATCTATCAGGACCTTATTCTGTAACGCTACTGCTGTATCAGTAAACTAGGAAAAGTAAAGAAAAGTAGAAGAGTATCACACCAAGCAAAGAAACAGCATCAAGTAATATTCCATCTCTGGCACACATGCATACACCTGAGGATCATGCTTAACACAATCTGTATCTCTTATGATTATACTTTTATGTTATTTATAACAAATCTAACAACTTTACAATATTCCAAAACAATTGTGGATGTAGAAGTCATCCAGATAACCCAAATATAACTGCACACTTACAACACCAATGGAAAAGTAGTTGTTGATGATCTCATATGGCACTGGGTCCCCCTTTTCATCTGGATTATCTGGAGTCACTTTGATGCTCCATCTGTCCATCAGCACTGTGGTACTGGCCTCAATGTCCTTCAGATTCTTTTTAAGGTCCTCACCATCATAGCCTGCAGAGAGAACAGCAAAGGGGTAACTGCTATCAGATGTAGCTAGGACAGACTGATGTAGAATACTAAGAAAGGCTGAGACCATAGCAAATTCTGTTGATAAAATGTGTAGTGACAATATACTTCTATAAAGGTGAACTATACTTCAGTGCCTTCAAAATTCCTGTAAAATCATTTCAGCAACAGGCAGGATCTTTAACTGTAATAGAGTTGTTGGATGACAAGATATTATAGCAATAACCCATGCCTGAGTGTGGGTACTGCTTGTGGTTTGGTCACAACGGCGAAGCCCAAGTGGCCAAACAAAGACAACCGTGGGTAAATCCAGCATTACCCACACCCAGAAATGGGTTATTGCTATTATACAATGACATTATTTAAGAAAAAAATAATTACTTTTCTTAAATAATGGCATTGTATAATGCCTCCTTGCTGCCCTTCCGCAGCTGTCTGGTATTCTGCGGCAGTTCTGATGTACTGCGCATGCGTATGCTTACGCAGTACATCAGAGCTGTGGGGGGAAGCAATGGAGAAAGCAAGATCTCCATTGCTTTTTACAAAGTGTCTCGCTATGTTAAAGGAGTTTAACATAGCGAGACACCTTTAAAAAAAGCAACGGAGAATCTCTGTTTTTTTAAAAGCTGTCTTGCTATGTTAAAGGAGTTTAACATAGCGAGACACCTTTAAAAAAAGCAACGGAGATAGGAAGATCTCCGTTACTTTTTTTAAAGCTGTCTCGTTATGTTAAACTTGTTTAACATAGTGAGACAGTGTGTAAAAAGCAACGGAGATCTTGCTTTCTCCGTTGCTGTAAAAAAAAGAGTTATACTAATGGAAAAAGTCCGGGCGACCGGACTTTTTTCCATTACTATAACACTGATTTACAACATGCATGCTGACCAATCAGCATGCACGTTTTGGAATATTAATGGGGGGGGGTCATTGTATAATACAGAATAAAGCACTGACCACAGTGGTAAAATCCTGGTGATCACTAAATTATACAACCAACACAATACTAAAACAAAGAAGTGTCTTAAGAGTTGTGAAGATATAAATATTACATAAAAGGGTTAATATTTTTGACCTACACATTTTAACTCTCAAACCCTTCATGTACTACAGAGAAAGCACCAGTCAACACTGCCCAATACCATTTTAAAGCATAAACTCATACAGATTTCTGATATGTGCAATCCATAAACACTGTTAGGTGATATGTGATTTTACTGTGCTCTGCACCTGCGATCTCAGAGATCTTTTTAACCATTACTCATTTGACTATTGAACTCCTTAATCTTGCATGTTTGCATTGATTCCCCCCTTTCCGGTATCCAAGGTGGAGTAAGTGACAGTCAGAGATGACAGCTATTAACGAGCACAGAATATTTTTTTCTGCTTTACAGCCCTGACACCAGTTCCTGGTACCTCAGCATGTCCATCACTGGAACTGCTGTGTCAGACCAGTGATCCTACACATTTATTGACAGCCAAGTACAGCTGACACACTGTATGGTAGACCACAGTACACATCCTCTAGGCCTTGTGCTGATTTTGGTTTGACACATTGTCATCACCAAGCATCGTTTCCGCTGAGCATCAGTCTTGCATCAGCAGGCCTGGAATACCTCCTGCCCCCACCATGAGTGAGTTGGCTCCTCCATCATTCCGCTCACTAAGTTATTCTAAGTTAGTCAGGATGCAGTTATGGCTTTATCCTGTTGTGCCACTGAAAGGATTAATTCCAGTCTTAGATATGGGTGTGTGTCATGTATTCTACCTACTAAATGCACAAGTGCTGTCCAATCTGAAGAAGAAAGGACAAGAGGTATATGATACAGCAGATATCATACAATTCCATTTACAGTGAATAAAACTCATATGGCAATAAAGTACCACTTAAATACCATCTGAGGCACGTTCCATACAAAATCAGAGACCTGAACTTGTTGACATCATTCCAAGTATGCCTTCTACGAAAAGTGCTAGCCGTAGTAAATGTCAGATTAGGTCTCACTTACCTCCCCCCCATCGCAGGCAACGAGCCAGATCATTCCCAGTCCCCAGCGGAAGGACTGCCACAGGAGGCCGGACAGGAAGATTAGCCTTGTCTGAAAGGAAATTGAGATGATCAGGGTGACGTAATTGTTTTTGCAGTCAAATAAAAAGATGTTTCATTACACAGAGAACAAACTGTTCCAGATGAAATGTATGCACATACAACTTTTCCTGACTTAGTTATAGCTGTAACATACAAGACAGGAGGAAAAAAATATAGCAACTCAGACCTCGTAACTTTTATTCATTAACTGGCATGATCTTGTCTGCCACTCTAAAAAGTACTAAGCTTTTTCTGTAAAGCACTGGAGTACATTAATCTAGTCTGCTTTTTAATGAATGTTAATGAAGGACTTCTTTTCTGCCATAGCTCCCATCTGCTTTTCTTGTGATTAATTACTTGTCCTGGTTGGTTGTTTGGAGTGATACCTTTTCTCTTGTGTGTATGTTCCTGTTTCTGTCTGCATATCTACATATCCTTCCTTTAGTTATTTATCCAAAGTAGGGCATTTGTTACTAAAATGTGAGATTCTATAGAACAAACCACATCTTAAACCATTGTAAATGACTTATTCTCACTTTACTACCAAATAAAGATGTACTGTTCTATGGTTTCATTTTATCGTTGTTTCTTTTAACTGTTTTCTGCAACATTTAGGGGAATATTAGAAAATATTTCAGAACACTTGCCACTTTTCATTTTTTTTTTTTCAGTGGACACCTACTAAAATTAGACGTGTGCTGTGAAAGCAGAGATGTACAGTGACTACTAAGATCAGAATTTGAAAGCGAACAAAAGCATAGGAGCTCAAACATTTCATTAACATAGCAGAATAACAATCAACAGATAAATACATACGCAGGGATATGCCAGGACAAGAAAACTGATGGTGCACCATCTTGTAAGTCCACATCACAGCCCTCTTTTTCATGCTCTCTTTCACTGTAGACAGTACTCTCAGCAATCCACTGCATGTTCATTACTTTTCTGAATGTTTTCCAGAACTGCGCATATTCTAGACTAGAAAGTTAACTCAGACATCTGAAGTCCATATATATGGCCTGGCTTAGAGGAGAAAGTACAGTTTTGTACCTACCATAAATGTAGATGTCCGATAGACATGCAACTGCAGTCATAACATGTGGGTTGTCCTGCCTCAGGCAGCCCTTGGTCGGCCGGATTCCAAAGTCTGGGTCCGACGTCGGCTGATGCCGCATTTATCTCTGACGTCAGAGCGGCTGGAGTACATAAGCATCAGCCGACGCCATTTTCTTCAGTGTTTCTTGCCCCAGATGCCAGGTGCCCTCCAAGGAAGGCTGTAATCAAATTGGAAGACAAAAACAGGATTCCAAACAAATAAATGAGCAATAAAACAAATACACCATAACAGATATCCCCAGCTAAGAGTAACAGGGATAGGAGTGGACCCTAGGCATAGAGGGGTATGGAGGGAGGGAGGTAAAATCTGACTGCAGTTGCATGTCTATCGGACATCTACATTTATGGTAGGTACAAAACTGTACTATGTCCTTCAAGAATGCAACTGCAGTCATAACATGTGGGTAGAATACCATAGCTTAGCTGGGGGAGGAGGAATGCTCTAGGAAAAAGATGGTGTGGCAATCAACCCCTGCAGGACTGCCGAAGCAAAGCCTGCTCTGGATCTGGAGTATAGAGGGAGATTGTAGTGTTTGGAGAATGTATGCACGGAGCTCCATGTAGCAGCTTCTAGAATGTCCTTAGTAGGCACCCCTCTTAAGAATGCTGTAGAGGTGGCTGTAGCTCTGGTGGAATGTGGTCTGACATTGGCTGGAACAGTCTTCCCATGAAAGGAATAACAGTATCTGATGCAATGCCCAATCCATTTTGAAATAGTCTGTTTTGAAATTGCTTTTCCTTGGACTGCAGGGGCGTAAGCTACAAAAAGCTGTTCAGACTTCCTACTGGCCTTGGTTCTGTCCAGGTAGTATCAAAGTTGTCTGTGAATGTCCAAGGTATGCAACAGTCTTTCCCCCTTATTCTTAGGATTGGGGAAGAAAGCAGGCAGATGAATGGCTTGATTTAAAGAAACCCTAGATACCACCTTTGGCATAAAAGTAGGGTTGGTCCTTAATGAAACCCTGTCTCTGTGAAAAATAATGAAGGGTGGTATTGCCATTAGGGCCTGTAGCTCCGAAACCCTTCTTGCTGAAGTAATTGCCAACAGGAAAGCTGTCTTCCATGAGAGAAATTGCAAGTCAACTGAAGCTGCTGGCTCGAATGGAGGTAGAGTCAGTTTTTCTAGGACAAAATTGAGGTCCCAGGCTGGCACTGGGGCCTTTCTTGGTGGCTTAATGTTCTTGATTCCCCTGAGGAATTGCCTTAGTAAAGGGTGTGAAAAAACAGGAGGATCAGTGTTGTATCTAGCTGAAATAGCAGATGCATGTATCTTTATGGAAGAATATGAGAGGCCGTTCTTTAACATATCTGCCAAATATTCCAAGATGAGTGGGATGTTCAACAATGATGCATCATGTCCCTTGCTGGTATTCCAATTGCTGAATCTTTTCCACTTTGCTAAGTAAACCTTTCTGGTGGATGGTCTTCGAGCCTCTGTTAGTATCCGCTAAACTTCCTTGGAGACAGATAGGCTGAAGTTATTTATGGGATCTCCCAGGCTGTTAGCTGCAGTGTCTGAAGATTTGGATGCACTGTTTCGAAATTGTGTTGAGTCAAAAGTAGAGGCCATTGGGGAAGGGCCCTCCTCCTGGTGTGACATATGCTCCGTAGTAGTGGGTACCAGTGTTGTCTTGGCCAGTCCGGAGCTATTATGATTCCCTTGGGTCTCTCTGCTTTGATCTTTAGTAATACTGAGGTCATCAGTGGCAGAGGTGGGAATGCATAGATTGTTAGGGAGTTCCAGTTGAATGAGAGGGCATCTATTTTCCAAGCTTTTGGATGGTATATCCTTGTGCAGAATTTTGGTAGAAGATGGTTGAGGTGAGAGGCAAATAGGTCCACTTCTGGCTTGCCCCATGTCGAAGTGAGTTGTGTGAAGGCCTTCGGATGTAACCTCCACTCGTGTGGATCTGTGAAATTCCTGCTTAGGCTGTCTGCCAACACATTGTCTTTTCCTGGAACAAACTGGGATTGTAACTGGATGTTTAGGCTCAGTGATTTCTCCCAAAGATGCATTGTCAGTCTGCAAAGGGGGTAAGAGTGGGTGCCCCCTTGCTTGTTTATGTACCACATCACAGTGGTGTTGTCTGTCCGTATCAGTAAATGGCCTTGCTGGAGCTGGTGTTGAAAGGCCTTGATGGCATGCATTACTGCCAGCATTTCCTTTTGGTTTATATGCAGATGTGTTTCCTTTGGAGACCATTGTCCTTGTATACACCTGCCTTCCATGTGCGCCCCCCATCCAAGGTCTGAGGCATCTGTGGTCATGGTCTGTGTTACCTGTGTTTTTTTGAATGACATACCTGTGTTTGCCTGGCTCACCGAGGCCCACCATAGGAATTCCTTTTGTAGGCATGGAATGAGCGGTATGATTGTCTCCAAGTTGTTGCTGTGTTGAGACCAAATGCTTTTTAGGTACCATTGAAGCTTTCTCATATGTAGTCTTGCTAATGGAACCAGGAGAATGCAGGATGCCATGTAACCCAGGGCCTGTAGGAATCTCCTTGCAGTCATCTGGGTGAGTTTTGCTAAACCTTTGAAGTAATGAGTTAACTTCTCTTGCTTGTCTTCTGTCAGGTAAGCCATCTGAGAGGCTGTGTCTAGTTTGGCTCCTAAGAAGATTATTTGCTGGGATGGCTGCAGTCTTGACTTTTGGAAGTTGACTGTGTATCCCAGAGCTTGAAGTAATCGTATGACATAATCCAGGTTTTTTGTCAACATCAATTTGTCGTCTGCTTGTATGAGGCAGTCGTCCAGGTACGGGTAAATTTGTATCCCCTGGAGCCTGCAATGAGCAATTACTGAAGCCAGGCATTTTGTGAATACTCTGGGTGCAGTAGATAAGCCAAATGGCAATGCTGAGAATTGATAATGCTCTGGCCCTGCAAGAAATCTGAGGTATCTTCTGCAGCTGTGTCTGATAGGGACATGCAGGTATGCCTCCTTGAGGTCCAGAGTAATCAGCCAAGACCCCTTGCCCAGCATGGGAAGGAGTTGCTGTAGAGTCAGCATTTTGAACTTTGGTACTATGAGAAAGGTGTTTAATGCGGACAAGTCCAGTATTGGTCTCCATTGAGATTCTTTTCTTGGAACAAGGAACAGTCTTGAGTAAAACCCCTGGTCTTGTTCTTGTTGTGGAACTCTTTCTATTGCTTTCATCCGAGTAAGCAGAGTGATTTGCTTGACAGCCTCTGCCCTCTGGTTTTGTGGTAGGTTTGGCATGCCTTGTTTTCTTGGTAAGGTATGAAAATGAAACCTGTACCCTCGGTCTATAATGTCCAAAATCCATTTGTCCTTTGTCAGTCTGTGCCAATTTTCTGCAAACAGAGATAATTTCCCGCCCAAGGGAGCTTCTATTTGTTCCCTGGTAGGCGGTAGTAGAGGAAAGTCATTGAGATTGTGGTTGTGGGGCAGGTGAAACCCCTGCGTCACTTCTTTGGTTTCCTGGCTGCCATTGTCGTCCCCTGTAAGGGCCTCTGTATTGGCCTCTTCCTCGGCCACGTCTGTTCTTACCCCTTTGAAACTTTTCTGGATTAGGAAAGGACCAGTTTTTAGAAGGCCAATTCCTACTGAATCTGGGGGGTTGAACCTGGAGGAAATCTTTCACCGTCTGAAATGATTTTGCTTTTTCTTCGATGGTCTTTAACACATCCTTAGCATTCGCACCAAAAAGCTTGTTCTTTTCCAAAGGTGCATCCAGAAGTTTTGCTTTTACATGATCTGGTAGAGGTTGATCTTTTAACCAAGCATGTCTACGAATGACTGCCCCTGTCATAGCTGCCCTACATGAAGCTTTCAGTGCATCATATCCACACTGCAGGAAGTGATTGCTTACTTGCTGAGTGTTATGTACAGCTTCCTGCAAAGTCTTCCTGTCTAAAGGATCAGGAGTGGCTAATGTTTTTTGTAAATCTTCTAACAGGTAATCCTGATATTGTAACATATGAAAAAGACAATTTAAAGCTCTCATAGATAAGGTAGTGGATGTGTAAACCTTTTTGCCCCACCTCTCTAATGACGTAGCTTCCCTGTTGGAGGGCAATGGATTTTTAGAGGTGGAGGCTGAAACTCCTTTAGGCCCCTGTGAAATAGTTTCCAAATCAGCAGTATGGGCCCTGAATAAATGGGAATGAGTTTCTGGGACCCTGTAATACCTGTCTGGCTTGGCTGGAGCAGGAGGAAGAGAATCAGGGGTAGCACTAGAGTCAGAATATAAATCATCCAGAACATCAAGTACAGGAGGAATAGCTAAGGGCCTGTGCTGGGGCTTCTTAAGGAAAGTCCTAAGGCGTTTCCCAGAATCAGAATATTCCTGACCTTGCCACTTGAAATGTTCCCTCATGGTGTGCAGAACTTCCCCAAAAGAAAAATCCTCAGGAGGGGAGGCCGAGGGGATGGAATCTTCTGCATCCGAGTCCTCATAGGTCTGGAAGAGCTCTTCCTGGCTATCAGAGTGGACAGAGCCCTCAGAATCTTCATCTGAAGGAATAGGGTCAGAGGGTTCAACCCGGGGCCTTTTATCAGAAGGAGGCTGGGATCCTCTCTCAGGATGGGCCTGTGAACCTCTAATCATGGAAATTAAATCAGCAGCCATGGACATAATTTGTGTCTCTGGAGTAGGCTGAGGCAAGGATTTAGAAGTAATATGCTTTGTTTTGCTGGCTGCCTTAGCTCTAGTGTAGGCCTTAATAGACATGGCCATAGGAGGCCTGGCAGCTCCACGTGCAGGAGTGACCTTGTCTACAGCAATGGTCTCGGGCATTTCCTCGGTTTCGGTATCCGGAGGAAAATCGATAACTGGCGTCGGAGTGATGTCCGGAATCTGAGTCGTCGGTAATGCGGTGTCTTCGGTTCGGAGCGGTGGAGAGACCGTCTCAGAGGGAACCGGAGCAGTCACGCTAGGTTTTGGCATGGAGTCTGTGGTAGACGCGGGCCGAGGAGGTCGGTCCCAGTCTATTCGCTTTTTGGGAGTTTGCGATGTCGGAAGATCCGACGGCATGGTGTAAGCAAATTTATCGGCGAAAAAATCTTCAGCGAACTCCACCCGGCGCCTGAGAGTGCGCTTGTTGAAGCGAGCACAGGCTACACAGGCCGAGACATCGTGGTCTGGGCCCAGGCAAGGAAGACAGTAAGAGTGGAAATCCTTATGAGGTATTTGTTTACCACAAGAAAGACAATTGTTAACTTTTTCAGTAATTTCTGACATCGGCTGAGGCAAGAAAAGGTCCCCAACGGGGTACTTAGCTTTTTTGATGACTTCGGTATCGAAGAATACAGGAGCTGACTGACCGGCACTTGTGAACTGCTTCTGCTTCGGGCACCGCACGGCAAGAAAGACTGAAGAAAATGGCATCGGCTGATGCTTATGTACTCCAGCCGCTCTGACGTCAGAGAGAAATGCGACATCAGCCGACGTCGGACCCAGACTTTGGAATCCGGCCGACCGAGGGCTGCCTGAGGCAGGACAACCCACATGTTATGACTGCAGTTGCATTCTTGAAGGACATCAGTGTGACTGCAGGAGTTGTACAGCATTGCCAGGTAGCTCTCTTAGAGAGTTACTCGGACAGCATTTGCTTAAATTCTTTGCATGTTTTGGAAGTAAGGAATTCTGTTGGTAGTTTGTCTTACAGCTGGGGTCCTATGATGGAGAAGGCATATTCAGGTGAGTGCAGGACATAAGCAGGTATACCTAGGACTAATAAGTTATTAGCAGTGCAGCAAAGGAAGTATGGAGAGCATGCAATACCCAGCCTGTGGTTTACAGTACAGGGTGTGCTAGTATTAAGAACTTTGTATTTTAGAAGGAATAGAGAAGTATATGTATAGGTAAGCATTTTACATGTACCTGAGTGGTACAGTGGTGTTTAGATAGACGTGATAGACATATGAAATGGCTGCTCTAGTTAGAAAAGGTCTTGTAGGTCACTGACACTCTTTCTGAAGGCATAGGTAAGGAGTAGTAGGTTATGTTCTACTGCGCTTCAGTAGTGAGGAAGTGTGAAATTTGAATACAGCCATACACGGTTGAGTAACCATTTGATTTAATGTCATTGATGTGCAAGGAAACAGTATCAGAGGAGTCACATAATATGCTAAATACTAAAGGAGTGAACAACTTCTGCGGGTTTGATAAGTGAGGTATCACACAAAGGGAAGTTAAGTTTATGATAAGTAACAAAGAATGCACTTTTAGTTTTCTTTGTGCTATGGACTAATTGCGGATCAATTAACCGAAGATTAAATTGAATTTATTGATAAAGGTTTGAAGGATTCGCAGGACTGCTGGCTGGCTATGTTCAGAGTCAAAGAATAGAAAGTTGTTTAGCTTGAAGTCAAATGACAGTGTGTTTGTGAATAAGCAGAAATGATCTGGTGAGGAAGACTGAGACTTGTGTGTCTCCACAGCAGTGATACTTCACTGTGAGGATGTATTACTATTACATTTAACAGTAAATCATGTCTTATTAAATTGGCTACATAAAATTCAGTTGTAGTGGGCACAAAGTTGGAGTTTACTAAGGAGCTAAGTAGAAAGGTGTGGTTCACACAGACAAAAGCTTTAGAGAATTTAATACAGTGCCACAGCAAGTAGCCCTTTTTTGGTATTGGTAAGTGTAATGTTGATGAGGGTAGGGTGGACTGTTTGTATGCCTCTGTTTTTTCATGAAACCATATTGATGATGGAAAAGCAGGTTGTGTTTGTAAATAAACTCATGTTAGCTGATTTTATCTAGCTTTTTCTAATAGTTTTCCTAGGTGTGGAAGTAATGAGACACACTGAAAGTCGGACGGATTTGTTGGATTACTATACTGACAAATGAGGAGTAATAGCAATATGTTTCAAAAGATCAGACTTTTTCTTGTACTAGTAATAGACTGTAAAGGTGGCATGGTTGAGGAGGTAGAAATTTTTCATACAGTTTAAAAATGTTGGCTATAGTCCATCATAACCTGAAGAACTATGGTTGGGTAAAGATTGGAAAAGTATAGTGGCTATTTGAGGTAGGAAGAGAGATGCATAGTTCCAGATGTGTAGATTAGTAGGGTTTATAGTTGCAAAGGCAGGGAGAGTGCTGGAAAATCCTATGGCAAAGTATTATGTGGGTATGGATAGAGGGTATTGCTTGGGGTAAGAGTATCTTGTTTTCTAGCCTTTGTGATATCGGATACCAAAATGCTAAACAAGACTGACTTTGTCAATGAACTTTGAGGTATTCCTGTTTGTTCCTGACATCTCATTAGGCAGCCCCCAGTAACTGCCATCCTCTATTTCCTGTCTGACAAGCAGTTCCCTTCCTGCTTCCCACCACATACTTAGCTTCCAAAACAATCTCTGATATGAGATAGAGTCAAAGGTATCGGACATAGCCCAGATGAAGCATATCCATTCGGCTTTCTTTGTCATTCTCAGCAGTGACTAAAATGATCTGGATTATTCTAGACTAGTAACACCCTTGCTGTTTGAAACCATACTGTTGTCCAGTAGTAATCAGTAACTGCACTGATCTTCCTCCAAGAAATTGTATTCCTTAATATTTCATAAAAAGGAAATACAACTGAAAAGCTTGTACTTGCTTGCACTTTACCCAGACCCTCTTTTGTGTACTGATACTACAGTTATCATTGGCTGCGGTGGTGGTGCTGCCGTAGCGTTGTCGCCTCATAGCAAGACGTTGTCCCATTCGATTCTCAGCTAGAGCGTCTTCTGTGTGGAGGCATACGTGAATGGGGCGTGCCTTTATTGAAGGTTGTGCGTCAAGGCTGGTAACCCAATACATAAAAATCCACTACCAATCATTAGTGGACCGGAGTTCCACTGTGGCGACCCCTAACCGGGAAAAGCCGAAAGACACAAACAAACTACAGTTATCATTGGTTGGACAATAGCCACCACTCCAATTTCTTAAGGGAAACTATAATTCTGCCAATACCATGAAAGAACTTCTGTCAGCTTTCTGAACCACTGAAGTGTAGCTTAGCCAGCTTCAGTCCCCTTAGACGTCCACTAAACCACTTCTGAATCTGTTTCACGATGACTTCCAAATGCTCATTTAATCCAATCCTACCTGTTCTGTTATCAGTGTTAGCAACCACCAGCCCATTCCTTTCTTTTTAACATGGGTGACCATCTGATCATTTTGGAGCACTGGAAGACCTACTGTGGGGTAAACTACCTGACTGGTTTGCTTCCCACTTGCTGCTCTCTGAATTAATTATTCCTCTACCTTCTGTCTCACTTGGGGTGCCCCACAAGGCTCCATGTTGACATTAATACTTTTAACAATGTATACTTTGCCACTCAGGCACTTGGAGTGAAGAAAGGTTTACACCATCATAGCTACACTGATAGAATTCAACTGTTCCTTGCCTTTGCTCAGAAGAATGTGTAATCTTTTTACCCAGCTGAGGATGGTTTGAAAAACATACTTTCCTGGATAGCAGTCAATAGTTGCATACTCATTCCATATAAGATGGTTGCCATGGCCCTCCACAGCACACACACCTACTCCCTGTATTATTTTTGGGGGGAATTGTAGGTTGTCCAACGTGAGTGCTCCTAAACAGTCAGCTGTCATTTTGGAAATAAATGTTAGCCATTGTCTGGTTTTGTTGTCACCAAATGAGGAATAGATCTCCTATTAAGCACTTTATCCCCCCACAGAGGACATTCAGGTCATACACCTAGTTTGTTACCTCATTTGGGCTATTGTAATGCCCTTTACCTAGAGCTCTCTAACAAATACGCTTGGCAGGTTGTACCATGTGCAGAATTCTACTGCAAGGCTCCTTACTGGGCCCTCAAGGTATAGTCATATTGCATCTGTCCTACGTTCACTACAGTGGCTCCTTCTCAACCATAAAATCACTTTTAAGATCCCTTGCAATGGTGTTTAAAGTTTTCCAAGACTAGGGTTCTGCCTATTTAAAAGAACTTTTGGTACCTTACTACTACTCTACTTAAAAATGTTGTCAGTCTCTAGATTTCATTTTGAATCTTCTTGACTCAGCTTTTTTCCCCATCATACCCCCCTACCTATGTGATTCAGTGCCATGGCAGCTTCATCAGTTGAACTCTGTGCACTGCTTCAGAAGGTGCTTTAAGATGTACCTTTATCACAGAGCCTTCTGGAAACATTTTTAGTCATTGTGTACTGAACTACCCTCAGGTGCTATTTTTTTATGTGAAGTATAATTTCAGGTGATGTGTTGCTTATTTATTTACTATTGTGATGTGCATAGTGTCATAGACACACAAAGATAGACTGCATGATTTCATTCTAAATACCGAGATGAGAAAACACTAGATATGGTATCAATTTTTCATTGTTCTGTGAGGGGCCTTCTACAGTGGATGTCCATTGGGACATCCTCATCTGAGATCCACATCTCATAAACATTCTTGTAATCTCTAGCTCTTGCATGTCGGAGTGCATGCACTATACACTGGGTACATGCTAGGATTTCAAGCACTGAGTGAGGGGATGGAGTTAGCCTTTGCACTATCAGTTCAACCTACATACATTAAAAAAAGTATCTGAAAAAAATAAGTATACAGAACTGTATATTTTTCTTCAACATGCCAGATGCAGTCTCTGGGCAGACAGAGGGTCAGTGCAAGGGATACTTTGGAAAAAAACAACCACTGTAGATGGCAACCTTAACCATCTGATATGGTGAAGATAGACTTGTTGTATCTGGTACTGGAGTCCCTCTGCAGTCAGTCAGTGTTGGGAAAAATCCCAGGCAGTGCCTTAGGAACCTCTTAGGTCGGCATTATCCACAGAAGACTAAAAAAATAAAAGACCGACGTGGCCAGGTCCAGAAGCACTGAATTGCCAAATAAAGCTGGACTCCTGGAATAATGATGCAAGTAGTCATGCTTACTAGAAGAATGGGCTGGTAATCAAATGGTTATGGTGCAAATGTCCACAACTGGCATACCCATGAAAGAGGCAATGAAACCAGACCCACTTTTAGTTGAGAGACTGTTGGTAGCAGCACTGGCCACTAATGGTTATATGCCAGATGTCAAAAGATTACTTAGCAAACTATTTAGAAAGTGTTTATTTAGTTGCATATAGTCTGCCCCCTTCATGAAGGTAAGGTGTATACACCTAAATGTGTACACCTTTCTCAGCTACAACATAAACTGCCAATACACATCAAAGGGAGGAAAGCAACTCTCCCCCTCTGGATTTTGTCCAGAGAAAGAAAAATGGGAGGTGAATTAAACAATTAAGGGGCAGCTATGAAATCACTTTCTGAGAAAATGTGAGTTAGCATTAATGACATCTGATCCTAATGAAAGACCAGATATGGTCGCCTACAAATAGGGTTCTGTAACTCTAAGATTCTTCAGAAAGATGTTATGGCCAACAAAAAGGCAGCTTCTAAAATAAGAATTTCAGAGCTTCTAAATGAGAAAAGGCAAGCCTATCAACAATGAATTCCAGCTACCAAAATGTAGAATGGTTCTTCAAAACAGGAAGAAGATACAAGGATCTGCCCGACTAATGTTAGGCCCTATGTTAGGCCACAGCTGTGCCACTCAAAATGCCACGATACACAAAGATAGTGGAATAATGCACTTTGACAGTGGAATAACTAAGACACAAGTCAAACAGGTACCCAAGAAGGTGAAGACCATTTGCAACTCCCAGAATGATGATCTGATAGGTGGATGACTTCATGGTGGCTTCAATCTCCTCCACAACTTCTGCTAGTCTGTATGGAGAGATCAAAGGATCTTTTGATGCAGCCAAGCCTGGAGAATTCAGCTGTCACTACCTAAGGTGCACTCCTCTGGCTTGTGCAGAGATGAATTCCGGAACTTCCAGGGATATGAAAGCCTGAAATCTTACCCTTCTTGAATCCCATAAAGTGGCAAAGATGAGAATTAAGTCTTTCTACTCTGAATTTTGCTAGTGTACATGAAAGATGTTAGTGTAGAAAGATGCCAAGAAATCTACCCCACTGTGGTAGTGAGAATGCATATACCACCAATTTCTCTTGCTTTGTAGTACCAAGTATAATATGGAGAGAACCACATTCTCCAAAGTGGTGAAATGGCAGACTTCTGATGTGTTTTACTGCTGGACTTTGTTCAGACAGCCTCCCTCTATCATTAGGTCCAGGAAAGAAGCAAAATTTTGAATGATGGATTCTGGCAGCATGCACACTTTGTAATGGAAGTGAATGCTATCACAGTGATGCTCCAGTCTATGGCTCATTGCCCTCCCAAGACCCCTTTTTTATGCAGAGGGCATGAGTGAGTGACAGTCTTTTGTTCAAGTACAATACCATGGCTTTTATTTTTCCCAGAATAGGTAGGCTTCTAGTTTCAGTTTCCTTTCTTAGAGCCTGAAGAGCAAGCAAAACTGCCTTTTGTTCAAACAGGTTGATGTGGTGCCTTGTTTTAGTGGGCCCATGTACCTAGCACTACAAAGGGACCCATGACTGCTCCCTAGTTTCTCAGTGAAGCATTCACTGCTAGAATCTGCAAAAGCTTCAGGTAGATGAACAACAGTTCTCCTATATAAATACCCCATATCCAACTATATCATACCATTTTCGATTTCAGTGACAGCAGTCTAACCCATCAGAAGGTCAATGAGGGCAAGATAGTGCTGTAATCATTGGCATCTAACTGTTCAATGAAGCAGCCTCCTCCAGAGAGAGAGAGGCAGAAGAGACTGAGAAGATGATGGTTTCCATAAGGCCAAGTAGATGCAGAAAACTGAAGGACTCCAGCAGCCTCTTTATCCTTGCAGAGATGGCAAAATTGACCTCTCTGCATGGAGGAATGAAAAGGAATGAAGAATATCTAACTCTGCTCCATACAGGAAATTCTCCAAGTTACAGCCAGAAAGGACTCCTCTAAGATAAGAGATATCTCCAGTGCCTGTAGTCATGAAATGACTAGGTCATTGGCTAGCAAAAGGAAATCTCTTGAAAGGGTCACCTGGAGCTAGACATCCAGATTAGGAAATGCTAAAGTCGCTTCTCTTGCAGTTCTTCTAGTACCATGGGCAGAACTTAGGAAAATATCCAGTCAGCCAATAAGAAACCAAAGGGCAGTACCTTGTAGTGAAAGTGTTTTGGTCAAGAGCATAATGAAGAAGTTTTCTGGGCAGACTCCTAAGTGCCAGTCATGTCCACTGACACGATCTGAGAGCTATGAAAGAATAGATACATAACTGCTTGGTGAGTCACCAGTTAGAACTTGACATACTGGATATGCTTGTTGAAACTACTGAGGTTTAGAATGAGACACCAGCCTCTTACCCCTTTACAAAGAAGAAAGGTTGGGAGTAGAAGTCTCTCTCTATTTTTAAAGGAAGAGCAGGCTCTACAAAACCTCCATAGAAAAGACAGACTCCTTCTTATATATACCAAGGGAGCTTTTTCTGGAGGAGAGCTTATTAGAGTTATTTTCTGGCACCAGACCCATACTCTCTATGTTTCTCCATGCTGGAGCAAACTCAGAGGACCCGTGACTCCAATGGATAATAAAGGCTGCTGTAATGTCATCTGCTAAACCCTACAGAAGATTTTTTTTCCAGAGGATTCAGATGAAGTAGCACTATCTCATGCTTGTCTACTGCTCTTATTCCCTGGCATGGCTTTTTCTTGGGAAAGGTGATCCTGAAAGAAGAACAGGGACCCTGGAAAACTGGTACACAGCATTAAACATTGCCAGTGTCCATTGTCTCTTTTGCAGGTCATCAGTCAGCCCCTGAGAAGCCTGACTGAAGAGTGTGAGTCTCCCAGACATACTGTCCCTCCAGCTCTTTAGCAATGAAGCAGGTCAAAGAGACTGGAGAGGACTAGACCTGGAACAGAACCCTGTGCTACACCAGTTGTAACTTACCCATTTTCATTGTTGATCCCTTTAACTTCAAACTCTTCTGTAGTTAAGAAACCATCTTTGGACTCCCCTACAAACTGCTTGACTTGTGCATTAATCTTTTACATAGGACTGTATGTCAGAAGTGATGTTAAACCATAGACACCATGACCTCTGACCCTCTAGTTTTTGTTAGTTTGGTGACCCAGTCAAATAAATATGTTAGGATTAATTAATATAATTTCTTGATGTGAAGCCATGTTGTCCTACACTTTGTGTCCCAGTAGTCATTTACTCAAAAACTATTTTCTTTGTAAATTGTTATACTGCTTTTACAATCAGTTCACTGTACTCCCCTGTCCACCTTTTAGCAGTTTCCTGTTTGCATTCTACATAAAGATGTGTGTCGTCTCAAAGCACAGCCTCTCATTTTCCAATTTACTTAGAGCCCATACAAGTTCCAAATCCTAAAATTTTGAAATTCTCCCATTCCTAAAGTCCTTGTTGTTCATGTCTTGCCTGTGCACTATGCCAGAAACATCTGTAAAATGGCATTTTGTGCAGAATGTTGACCAAACAAAGTCTAATTTGCTTATGCAGACTGGAATACTGCTGCACTCTAGAGTGATCTTTTACGTTAGCATATGTCGAAGTTATATTAGCCTGCTCTTCACTAAGTGTTAATTAGATGAGGTTTAATTAAACTTTGCAAATGTTTATTTTTACTTTAGTTTGATAACCTGGTAAGTAGGCTGGTCAGCAGACCCTTTTCAGCCATACCTCAGGCACCATGATACAAGACACAAAAAGAAAAGTATACACAGACTAAAGAATACGCAGAGTTTTACACAGTGCAGCAAAAAAAAAAAAAAAAAAATAGAGACAACACGTGTATGTTATTTACAATTATAAATGCAAGTGATATTACTAGTTATAGTACGTACGATTGAGGCAGACATTCCACCATGGTCGTGTCTTAAAAATATATATTTACTAGAAAGAAGTGATTACAGTGTGAGCTGTAAGGACTAGTCATTTTTATGTAAGCAAGAGCATTTGCTGTCCTTAAATAGTTGCTCCTTTAGTTTGTTTCCAAACAACTGAAGTGTCCCTTGCTTCCTCACTTCTGTAGGTAGCAGATTCCTAACAGCTCAGCCCAGCTTAGAGATAGCTGTTTCTCCTGTGTAGATTTTAAAATGAGGTCCAATGAGGGTAATGCTATATTCTTGTCTGTTTCTAAGTGTGTAGTTAGGTTGCATGATTTGTAGCTTTGCTTTTGGGGGCAATACCCCAATTTAAAGGAAAATTCTACCTTAGTACCCAAAAATGTGTTTTTTATTGTATCTTTATTTTCTGAACTACTTTAATGTTTTGGAATCCCTCCAAGTACTTATTTTACTAGTTTAATGTGTTTCCCACAAAATGGCAGCTGATGGGTTCTGCCTTGCTAATGTGATCTTGTTTTCTTGCTTTCATTCCTTCTTCCCAGAACATATTTCAAGTCCTGTTTATATGAATCATCCTAGATATAAGGAAGTGGTTTTGTTTTCTCATGCCATTAAGATATAATGGCAGGAGTGTGAAGCACTGACATCTGACACACCTTCTGTAGCAGAGCTAATTCTATGTTTCCCTGACTGAGCCTCATTTATGTGTCTATCAAAGCATGTTCTGTGCTATAAATAGCTATTAGCTACTTCCAGACAAAAAAATAGGAAAATAGCAGGCTTTTGTAAAGAGATTATTTTGCAGTTCTAAAGGAAAATGACAGACCTTCCCCAACACTCTCATCTTGAGGTGTGAAAACTCTCACTGCAGTAAATGATCCTTGCTGTATCATGTACAGGTGATAAGTACTACTGGAAAGGACTCCAAAGTAAGTCTGTCTGCTACTTTCCAATGTCTTCAGTGGGACTTTTTTCTCTCTCATGTATGATACAGAAAAAGTGTGCTTCACTAGCGCCTTAATTATTTCTGTCATGGTCTCCCCCATTTTCTATTTTGTATTTATCTATATTTTGCTAACCAGGAAAGTGAGATCGTCCCATGACCCTTTTCGACCATGACCTGGGATACACTGGCAAAGATAACAACAAGTAATAAATTCAAAGTGTGACAGTGAATAAGTAAAACATTAAACACCATTTAGTAGAATGTATACATTAATAATGCTTAACTCTACTACATTAACTTTATTATAAATAACAAATTGTATGCACCCATATTGCAGAATTCACAGCACTGTAAGATGTTACTGTTCTCTAAATGACTGGGGATCAGCAAGTGAATGTTTTATAGCTTTGCAGAAGAAAAAGGGGGATAATTCTATTTGCATCATGTTTGTTGTCTTAAGATAGTATGAAAACAAACTAAACCTACAGATTTTGGAATGGAACAACCATTATAGTGGAGCCTAATGACCAGTATGGTGAAAAAGTTTTGGGACATGTAGAAGGTAGGAAAAGGAGGTTGATTAGGATGATGGCAATTATATAATACACACATGCATGCATACTCCCTGTCTGTGTGTGTATGTATTTGTGTGTATTTATATATATATATATATATATATATATATATATATATATATATATATATATATATATATATATGTATATATATACATACATATATATATATATATATATATATATATATATATATATATATATATGTATATATATATATATATATATATATATATATATATATATATATATATATATATATATATATATATATATATATATATGAGTGTGTGTGTGTATTACGTAGACATATATACATGCACATGGTACATGCACAGCCATATGTCAGTGCATGTGTGACTACTTACAAAAATAACTACTACATATTTCTCTCTAGATGTAGTCACACTGTACCCAGTACACCCTACATACAGTATTATACATGCTACATACATACATTACTTATATATATATATATATATATATATATATATATACATATACATTAAAAGTATACATTTTTTTTGTTTTTATTTTTTAATTATAATTTCAAAGTTTCAAAACTTTAATCTTCGGGTCTCCACTGAAAATGGGCCACAAGCCCAGTTGGACAAACCCTGTTAACAAATGTCAATAAATAATAAATAAATAAATTATGGTCTCAACTATTTGCATTTCAAAGTTTTGAAACTTTGAGCTTGTAAAGCAGATCCATATATATATATATATATATATATATATATATATATATATATATATATATATATATATATATACACACACACACACACACACACACACACACACACAGTCAGACGTGCATTTAAACACAAAGTACTTCTGATTTCATTTTCTTAATGTTTTTAAGGCAAGGGCACATAGCAAATGTATATTAAAATAAATTCAGCTGTATATTAAAGTTGTCATCAATGGTCACATTTTGTTTTTGGACTGGAAAATACTCATGCACTCTACCACTGTAATGACTGACTTAAAGTCAATGGGAATCTCTTACCATGGATCTGTGTATCAGATATGCATTCCCCTCTGGAAGGATGTCTCTGCAGAACTTGACAGTGATGAGTTTTGTTTTTTGCAAGAACAAATATGTAGATATTTTTAAAGTAGCTTGTATTTTACATGTGTTTGAGCTGGAATGCAAGGTTACAAATTGGATTTTAGGGATGAGCACATTTTTAGCTATGACATTATGAGCTATAGGGTTGAGGAGGTATGAGATTCTATACCATAGTTTTGGTTGGTGTAGTGTTTTGCTACTAATATTATCAGTATGCTTGGCCAGTGAAAGAGCAGGACAGAAGATGATCCCTAGGTAATTCTGTTGTGTTACTAGTGGTAGTAGGTTGTTGTCTGCATGAGTAGTAAATGGATTTAGGGAGCTTTTGTGGGGTGCCAATTATCATTATGTTTGAAATCAGAGGATTGGTTAGCAGCATATTTTTATTCATCCAGTGGCATAAATCTGTGCTAAACTGCAGTTTTTGTAGAAGGGTCAAGGTGTTCTTACATGATTGAAATGGTAAGATATAATATGCATAAAGGAGCAAGTTGAGGCTGAACTCAATTGCTGTTTTTCACAAAATTAATTGCTGCTGCAATTATTATTAGAATGCAAGCAATGGTTCAGTGTTTGTGATATTACTAATGTCATCCATAGTTGTGCGACCTTAAGAATTATTATATTTAGCTAAGAGGGATGTAAGAGTTATACAGGGTCTTACCCCAATCAAAAAATGCTTTTTTATGAGGTTTCTACTAGTTGATGGTTCAACCATTTTTTCATCTGATTGAACTTTCTGCAGTAAATGTATTGGAAACATTGAAGTCCATAAGTTACTGTCTTTTCTGAGGGATAATTACATTACTTTTTCTTACTGTATGCTGGTAGCAGGAATTAATAAGACAGTAACTTAATATTCTGCTAATAGCGCAAACTTCATTCTACTAACAGCTTAAACTTCATCTAGTTCTGTTGAGTACTTACCAATGGCATCCAGTATCCATCCCACAGTACCATCTCCACCGCATACCAAGATCCGATAATTTGTTAAATCCCGAAAAAAGTGAAGTCTAGATGTAGAAACAGGAACATCAAAGTCAGTAAAAGACATGAGATAATGAAGAGCCATTTCGTCAGACATAGACTGAATTTCAGAATATGATGTTTAATTAAGAAACAACACTGGTTTTAAATCACATTTTATAGCAAAAAGAGGTTATTTTTAAGAAGATTTAGGGCTTCAAAACTAAGGGAGATAATGTAATGACTAAAGGGAGAAGATCAGTATTAACTCGGTCTAGCTACAGGGAATTAACAATCCAGTACAAACACTGTAATGATATTTCTACACAAGACATATTACTCTTTGAATGCTCCCATAACAGATTGTCTGTGTTAACTTCATACTCTCTGTCTTCTTCATCCTTTCACAATAGTACAGAGATATATACATCTCAGCCAAGATGTTGTTTTTCTATCAAGGTACCATGGACTTTTTTCTTACATCTTTCTGAAAGGCATGTACGCTGTAATGTTGCCATGTCACAGAAAATGTACTGTTACATGAGAAGCAGTGGCAAAATATGACTCTCCTTCCTCATTTGAGACTTATAGAGCTGCAACAGTATCTGTTACTGTGGTGTACCTCTCAGTGAAACTTCCAGGTCTCACTTCCGAATCTGGGTAATCAGACAGTAATAATACTTTCAGGTGTTTCTGCTCTTTATACTGAAAACATCAGCAAATAGACAGCTCTGCCTGTCTTATCTATTTAAACTTGAGAATAAGGTAATTGTTGTTCCAAACCTAGTGATGGACTGCACCTATATGAGTTCTCCCCATGTGACTTCTCTACCTGCAACTTCAAGGTTAACTGTGTCATATTTTCTGTACCTTTTAAGTAGCTTTTCTGGACTGCAATAAAAAAATACAGGCGTACACAATGTGCTGTTGTACTAAAACAGCTTACGGCAACGCAACCATATTCTAAATTTTGATGTGTACTCCCACGTATCCTGTACCCTGTGTGGGATCCCATTCTAAAAAGTATATTGTTCCATATGTTATGTTCCC